>NC_064867.1:7234421-7314421 GCF_024139225.1 Suncus etruscus
GAAAGAGCATTTCTTGAAGCTTAAGTTGACTGCTAGATATGCCTTAGATTGCAGCCTCATGGAAACACAAATACATAGGTAGCTCTCCATAACAAGTTTCATAAAATAATGTCTCTATTGTTGTGCAAATACCCTGATTTCTCCTCTGTCATTCAAAAAGAATCAACACCCATGTTGATTTCCTTGTTCAAAAACCTGCCCCAAGCCACAGTCACAGCCAGAAAAATTATTGCCTTGTAGCTGCTCCAGAGTCTGTTCTGCATATTGATAGGCAAGGGGTGCAGGTGTGAGAGTCCCGCCATTATGAGAGACACCCGGCCAAAGGGTTCTGGGCTTTGAGTTTGCATGTTACACTACTTGGGATTGTTTTAGGGTGGGGTGGCGCACCCAGCCGTGCTCAGGGGCTACTCCTGGTTCTGTGCTTAAAAGTGACTGCTGGTTGTGGGGGACCATAGGCAGTAAAAGGGATGGGAGTGAGGGCTGGGGTATATGGAGGTCCACAGTATGCAAGGAAAATGCTTTATCCACTGAATTACCTCTCCAGCCTCCACTGAGAATTTTCTTTATTTTTTAAAATTAATATCTTTATTTAAGCACCATGATTACAAACATCTTTGTAGTTAGGTTTCAGTCATAAAAAGAACACCTCCTTCATCAATGCAACCTTCCCATCACCAATGCCCCCATCTTTCTCCTCCCCCAACCCCTGCCTGTATTCAAGACAGGCATTCTACTTCTCTCTCTCACTACCATTGTCATGATAGTTGTTGGTGTAGTTATTTCTCTAACTGCACTCACTACTCCTTTGTGGTAAGCTTCATATCGTGAGCTGGTCCTTCCAGCCCTTATCTCTATTGTCTCTGGGTATTATTACCATACTATCTTTTATTTTTCTTAAATCCCACAGATGAGTGAGACTATTCTATGTTTGTCTCCCTCAAACTTATTTCATTCAGCATTATAGTTTCCATGTCCATCTATGTATAGAAAAATTTCATGACTTCATTTCTCATGACAGCTGCATACTATTCCATTGTGTAGATGTACCATGGTTTCTTTTTTATTTTTATTTTTTTAATTTTTTAATTTTTTATTTTTAATTATGAGAACAAAGATGCAAAGAAAGAGGACAAGGTAAAGTTACAGTGGAAGGACTATCACCCATAACATAATTCTCAGAAGAAGTTCCCTTGCTGATATCTTTTTTTTTTTTTTTTTTGGTTTTTGGGCCACACCGGCGGTGCTCAGGGCTTACTCCTGGCTGTCTACTCAGAAATAGCTCCTGGCAGGCTCGGGGGACTATATGGGACACTGAGATTCGAACCAACCACCTTTGGTTCTGGATCGGCTGCTTGCAAGGCAAACGCCTCTGTGCTATCTCTCTGGGCCCTCTTGATGATATCTTAATTTTGAACTTTCAGCCAAAGAACATTAAGATAAATAAAACAGAATTCATGTACAATTAATTTGTCCCTCAAGTCCCCAGATTGTAACACATTATAATATTTCTTAACAGCACATAAGGCAATCTAAAGCCATAAAACTTACGTAACTCCTTAAACATTAGCGGCATAGTATTTTTTTACATTTCCATGTACATGCATATTAGCTTAAGTTAACCTCAAATTTTAAGTGTTTTTTTTTTTTAAGGATTAGAGTCAAAGGAGCACAGTAAAAACGGTGTTAGAGTGGCAATTGTTATTTGCATAGGCCCACCAAAATATGAGGGGCATGGAAAGGAATAACCTTGGCCTAAATACAAAGAGACCCTACCCCTGAAGTTTCCTGGCATTAAGACCAACTCTAGGCTTCAGGCAAGCTAGATCGTCCAATCCAAGACATTGTCTGTGGTGCCAACACACTTTTATTTTTCACACAGTCTCTGTTGTTGGTATCATGTTTCTGTATTAAAGATCCTGGAATCTGTATATCCTACATTGAAGTCAGGGCGTGGAGCATCTTCTCGTTTCACCTCACAATTAAAGGGCAATGCAGGAAGCCCTGTCCTGTAAGTAGGTCGTTGTTGTTGTTAAGTCTTCTCAGTGTTAAGGGAAGTCTCTTGAGCAGGTCGATGTCTGAGCAGCGGTAGGGTCTTCCGTGGTAGAGGGTTGCTTCCAGGTGATGTTATAGACAAACCTGGATGTTTTGGTACCACGGTTTCTTTAGCCACTCTTCTGTTGTTGGGCATCTGGGTTGTTTTCAGATTCTGGCTGTTGTAAATAGCACTACAATGTATATAGGTGTGCAGAAGGCATTTTTACTGAGAATTTTCTTAACAGAACTTACAGTCCCGGAGGTATTGCTGTTGAGGTATACAGTACTAAGATCATAGTCCTAGGGTGTGTGGGGGGGTTGTGGGTGCGTGCATGCATGCATGCTGTTCTCTTAAGTATTTTTTTCCTCTAGGAATATTGCTTCTGTGTGCCAATCATGGGTGACCAGATCAGTGCTAAGCTCTTAAGTTAAACCCAGTCGAACCCAACACTGTCCTTAACCTAAGTAGCCCAGAAACCAACCTCCCCTCAGCCCATCACTGCCACTCGAGCCAGGGAGTCCCTGGCCAAGGCTGGCCAAAGATGCTACTTGTGAGTTGCAGTTGGTGCAGTGCTTACAGGGGCCATCTTCACTCCACAGAATGCCCCGCAGAAGACTTTCAAGATCGACTACGAGCACAACCGCTTCCTCAAGGATGGCCAGCCCTTCCGCTACATCTCGGGCAGCATCCACTACTCACGGGTGCCCCGCTTCTACTGGAAGGACCGTCTACTGAAGATGAAGATGGCGGGGCTGAATGCCATCCAGACGTAAGTTGGGGGGCATGACAAGTGGACCAGATGGGACACAGCTATATTTCTCCGGTAGATTATTTTTGGCTTTTATTCTGTGAGTCACACCCAACAGTGCTCAGGGATTACTCCAGCCTCTGCACTCACGAATCAGTCAGCGGGCTTCAGAAGACTCTAGCACGTCAGCCATGTGCAAGGCAAGTACTATAATTCAGGTCCCTAGACAGGCAGAGATTCAGGTATAGGAATAGAAAAGAACCTGACTCCCACCTTTTAAGAGGAACCTATGAATTGGATTGGCCCTTCTACTTTGGATGATTGCCCCAATTTTTATTTTATTTTATTTTATTTATGGTTTTGTGGCCACACCCGGCGGTGCTCAGGGGATACTCCTGGCTGTCTGCTCAGAAATAGCTCCTGGCAGGCAACGGGGGACCATATGGGACACCAGGATTCGAACCAACCACCTTTGGTCCTGGATCGGCTGCTTGCAAGGCAAACACCGCCGTGCTATCTCTCCGGGCTCAATTGCCCCAATTTTTACCTATTTTTTTTTTTCTTTTTGGGCCATACCCAGTGGTGCTCAGAGGTTACTCCTGGCCCTGCACTCAGAAATCAACCCTGCAGTCTCGGGACCATATGAGATGCTGGGGATTGAACCTGGGTCCATCCCAGGTCGGCCACATGCAGAGTAAATGCCCTACCCATGGTGCTATTGCTCCAATTTTTTTTTTTTTTTTTGATTTTTGGGCCACACCCGGTAACGCTCAGGGGTTACTCCTGGCTATGTGCTCAGAAGTTGCTCCTGGCTTGGGGGACCATATGGGACACCGGGGGATGGAACCGCGGTCCGTCCAAGGCTAGCGCAGGCAAGGCAGGCACCTTACCTTTAGCGCCACCGCCTGGCCCCTATTGCTCCAATTTTTACCAATCTTGAACTCTGTCCACCAGAAGCCATTAAAGGCATTTCATCATGAAAAGAAGAAAGGGAAGTAGCAGTGAGAGCAGTGACTGCAGGCCCCTCACATGAGTCAGGCGGTTCTTTGGGATTGGGAGGGTCTGCCAGCCTGCTCCAGCCAGGAGACTAGCGTTTGCCCCAGCACTCTGCTGGGGCTTCAGTACCTGCTTTTGTTTTCAGTGATTTCTATTTTGCACCCTAGGGGTCACTGTGCTACCTCTCTCGGGTCTGTGCTTGGGTGGGTGTCACTCCCAGTGGGGTACCCAGGACCATGTGGGGTGGAGTATTGAATCCTGCCCCATATTGCCCTAGACCCCTGCGATGAGTCCACCCATTGTCTGTTGACCTATGGATACAGCCTCCAAGGAGACTGAAGATAAGGGTTTTCTCTAAGACTGGCAGCTCTTGCAGAATAAGCCAGGAGCTCAGTCTGTTCGAGTTGTACTGAAGTGGTTCCACAGCTCAGGGTGCTCCAGTTACCCCCATGGTTGTCTCCGTTCTCATCTGCCATTGTCAGGGGACTAGCAGAGGAGAAAGTTTGGGTGGCTGGCCACTCTGGGTTTTGTAGCTGATTGTGGATTGCTGATAGTATTTCAAAGAAAGTATAACATCCTGTAGACTCTGGGGACAGTCGCACTTGTTGTTGTTCTTCCTTTTTTTTTTTTTGTTTTGGGGTCATACCCGGTGATGCTCGGGGGTTACTCCTGACTCACACTCAGAAATCACTCCTGGCAGGCACGAGGGACCATATGGGATGCTGGGATTCGAATCACCGTTCTTCTGCATGCAAGGCAAACGCCCCACTTCCATGCTATCTTTCCGGCCCCATTTTTCTCTTCTAAAACCACTGAGACCAGTCTGCAATTCTAGTACTAGGTTCTGGGCACTGAAAACTGTTACAGGGAACTCTCAAACCAGGGAATTATCAGAGAGATCTTTGTGAAATCTCACCCTGACAAATGTGTCATGTGTTTTTTGCAGCCAGGAAGCCGTTTGTTTCTCCTGCACAGTTCCCAGCAATATTTCATATCAGAAGGACACCATAAATGTCAGCCTTCCCTTTTAATATTTTTAGTTAAAAAATATATTTTGGGGTCAGAGCAGCGGAGAGGGCATTTGCCTTGCAAATGGCCAGCCTGGGTTCAACCCCTAAGCACAACCAGGAGCGATTCCTAAGTACAGAGCAAGAAGTAACCACTAAGTATCACCAAGGGTGGCCCAAACACCCCACCACTCCCCAAAAAAGATTTTTTCAGGGACTGGAGAGATAGTATAACAAATAGGGTGTTTACCTTGCTCATAGCCAACCCAGTATCATATCTAGTCTCCAAGAACCCCCAGGAGCAATTCCTGTGTGCAGAGCCAGGAGTCATCCCTGAGCACTGCTGGCTATGGCCCAAAAAATTAAAATAAGAAAAAGAATTTTTCACACTTGCCTTGCACATATGAAGCCCTGGATTTGATTCTCAGCAGTGCAAACGAAAAAAATAACAACAATTTTTTTTGGTTTTGGTTTTGTTTTGGGAACAACAACAATTTTTTAAAAGTATCTTTCAGAGGCTGGTGATATGGCTAAGTACTGAAGAGCACGCATCACAATCATGAGGCCCTAGGTTTCAGCCTCATTGCCAATCTTCTCTCCCCACCAAAAATTATGACTCATTACTTGAACACTAATGCTTTCATTTTTCCTAAGTCATATAGAAGTATATTTAAATTTTACATGTGATTATTATTCATATGATTCTATTATTTTTTTCCTTGATTTTGTTTGTGGTGTATGCTTTTGTTTTGTTTGTTCACTTGATTGTTAGGTATCATTACATCTCCATGCTTAGGGGTTCCTTCTAGTAGTGATGGGGGAAAAGAGACAGACCCTGCAGTGCCAGAAACAAGGCAAGCACCTTTACCTTAAGACTATTGTCCCACACTTACTCCTTTAGTTTTATTTTATTTTTTGAGCCACACACAGCAGTGATCAGAGGTTACTCCTGGCTCTGTGCTCAGAAATCGCTCCTGGCAGGCTTGGAGTACAATATGGGATGTCGAGGATCGAACCTGGCTGTGTCCTGGCTCGGCAGCATCCGAGGCAAATGCCCTGCCGCTATGCTCCCACTCCAGCCCCCAACACTCACTCTTTTGAAGTTTACGCTGTCTTAAAAGATTTTCCTATTCTGTGGAGACTGAATTTATCTCTGGGCCTGAATCTATTTCCGTCAGAGTGAAAGAAGCCTCAACTGAATGAGACAGCAGTTACACTTGTCATATGATGATTTGACTTAGAAACAGGGGAAATGTTGACCACAGAAGTTTAGTTAATGTCCGTCACTTCATATAGGAGCCAAAGAAAGGCAGGGGTTTTGCACACTGACGTGATAATACAGCAGATAGGTCTCTTGTCTTGCATACAATTAACCCAGGTTCTATCCCTGGCACCCTATATGACACCCCAAACCTGCTACAAATAATCCCTGAGTCCAGATCCAGGAGAAAGCCCTGAGCACCGTAGGTGTGACCCCAAAACAACGACATCAAAAACTGGCAAGTCTCAGGATGTGGATAAGCTCTAGATTACACATGTGAAGTTTTGAGTCTCCAAGCCCAGGAGCCATGACAGTTCCAGTAGCAATAAACACAATATACACACAGACTCAAAAACCAGGAAAATATTTCCTGCCGAATGAGAGCAGCCTTGGGTGCCCCCACTGAAAAGAGCCCCACTCTTAACACTGAGAAAAATGCAAGGGCCCAGGAGATGAGTCAAAGGGACAGAGAACACACCTTTGCATGCAGAGGCACCATGTGGCCCCAATACAAAACTAACACTTCCAGAAGGGCTTTCTGTCTTTGGGCCACACCCTGAGTAATTTAGGGCTTACTCCTAGCTCTGCACTCAGGGGTCACTTCTGGTGAACTCAAGGAATCAGACACTGTGTCAGGAACTGGCGCATGCAAGGCTAGCACCCTAGCTGCTTTACTATTGCTTCGGCCTAGCAACGATTCATTTGTAAAAAGGAAATGCAGGGCTACAGGCAAGTGTATGCTTTACATGAAGGAGCGCTGGGTTTGATTTCCCACACTGCAGTTTCCAGAACACCACTGGGAGTGACCTCCAGGCAGTGAACCAGAAGTCCCTAAATACTGCTGCATATAACCCCCCTCCCCCTAAAGAAATTAAATAAAATAAAAAGGAAATGCAGGAGCTAGTACAAGGATTAAGACACTTACCTTGGGGCCTGAGCAATAGCCCAGTGATAAGGTGTTTGCTTTGCACGCAGCCAATGGCCAATACAGGATGGACCCAAGTTCGAATCCCAGCATCCCTTATGGTCCCTGAGCCTGCCAGGAGCGGCTTCTGAGTGCAGAGCCAGGAGTAACCTCTAAGCACTGCCATGTGCAACCCCCACCCCCACCCCCCAAAAAAAGACACTCACATTGTGGCCAGAGCAATAGCACAGCGATAGGGCATTTGTCTTGCGTGCAGCAACCCAGGACAGACTCGGGTTTTATCTTTGCCAATCCACATGGCCTGCCAGGAGTGTTTTCTGAGTGCAGATCAAGGAGTAACTAACCCATGAGCATTGCTAGGTGTGGCCCCAAAACAAAACAAAAAGACACTTACCTTATATACTATCAACCTTGGTTTGATTCCAGCAGAGCCAGGAGTAACCCTGAGCACCACAGGGTGTGGCCCAAGAAACAAAACAAAAACAGTGAATGTGGACCAGAGGGATAGTCTAAGGGTAAAGGGGCTTGAATCAAAAGTACTATCTCGAGTGTTCCCTGAGCACTGCCGGATATGGCTCCCCAAAATTTAATGCAGTTTCCTTTTGCCTTTAGTTTCAAGTATCAGGCCACTTTACTTCAACACTCTCCCCCATATCCAGCCCACACACATTAGTCAAAGTCCTCAATTGTCTGCTTCCCCCATACTGCTGCAAATGACCCAGAAAACACTATGTCTCTTGGCAGGTATATACCCTGGAACTTTCACGAGCCTTTGCCAGGAAACTACCAGTTCTCTGGGGACCAGGATGTAGAATATTTCATTCGGTTGGCTCAGGAACTGGATCTGTTGGTCATTCTTAGACCTGGACCCTACGTCTGTGCTGAATGGGATATGGTAAGTGTGGTAGGACTGGCCCCTCCGGCCTGCTGTGTGCATGTCAGGGTGGGCAGGCAGGCAAACAGGGTTGTGGGAAAGTGAATGAAATCAGCTCGATGAGTCTCTACATCTGCACATCCTACTGGAGAATTCTAACCCCTAACCAGCATTCTTTTTTTTTTTTTTTTTTTTTTTTTTTGGTTTTTGGGCCACACCCGGCGGTGCTCAGGGCTTACTCCTGGCTGTCTGCTCAGAAATAGCTCCTGGCAGGCACGGGGGACCATATGGGACACCGGGATTCGAACCAACCACCTTAGGTCCTGGATCGGCTGCTTGCAAGGCAAACGCCGCTGTGCTATCTCTCCGGGCTCTAACCAGCATTCTTGATTCTAATGCAAGTAAAAGCACTAACGATGTGGACTGTGTCCACATTAATTGGAAATTCATTGGAAGTTAAATGTAATTGAAAAGTAATTGGAAATTAACCATAACGGTCCATATAAAACTTTGGTTTCTCCATGTAGATCCTCCCTGAGTCCTATACCTGGTACTAACCCCTGCCCTCCCCACCAAAAAATTACTTTGAACTTCAAAACAATCCATCCCTATACAGTGGTTTTCTCTTTATTATGTCATAACTTGTAACTTCTCTCAAAGTGCAGCCCATCTCAAAGATATTTTCTTCGAGGAACTTTTCATTTTTTTTCCCTGACGGATAATAGTAGTTGCTCTCTGTTTGTTTTTCTGATTTTGGTTTTCAGAGCTTACCTGGTAAAGTACAGGGACTTTTGTCCTGCTCTGTGCTCGCAGGTTACTCCCAGCAGTAATCAGGAAGCCAAACAGGGCTGATGTTCTACTTTAGAGCTCCCACATTTAAAACATGCCACCAGGGCCAGACTGATGATAGCACAGCCGGTAGGGCATTTGCCCTGCAAGCAACCAATCCGGATTTGATCCCCGCCATCCCATATGGTCACCTGCACCTAACAGAAGTAATTTCTGAGTGCAAAGTCAGGAGTAAACCCTGAGCAGCATGGGTATGGCCCAGAAACAAACAAAAAATACCGAGCCAGCTCTTTGCTGACCCTTTCGATCTCCATTCTGTTTCCCCTGAAGTGAACATTATAATGACCTTCTCTGTCTTGCTCTAGGGAGGATTACCTGCTTGGCTGTTAGACAAAAAAAGTATTGTGCTACGTTCCACTGACCCAGGTAAGAGGCTATTGATGTATGGAGATAATTTAGGAAAGCTGAGATAATGTGCCTGCAAGGTAAAGTCATCTGAACAGGAAAGGCATTTTTGAGGGCCGGGCTACTTCTCTGGAAGTACGTGTCACGAAAGTCTGAGTATCAGTCATCACCAAAGGGCTACACATTGTCTATGTAGGAAATAAGGCTTCTGGATCAGCTCCATGAGATCTTGCTGTCAAGCTGGTCTCTTTGCATCTGTTTGACTGATGTAAAAGCTGTGTTCTCCTGCAGTGTTCCTGTGTTACAAAGTCGTGGCATGTTCCTGGCTCTCAAAATAGCAGAAGTGGTTTCTGGAACGGTGTCACTGGATCGATTGCCCAATGGCTGCAGCATCTTTTGTTTTTTTGTGCGGTTTTATTTATTTATTTTTTTAGGTCACACTTGGCAACGCTCAGGGGTTACTCCTGGCTCTATGCTCAGAAATGGCTCCTGGCAGGCTTGGGGGACCATATGGGATGCCAGGATTCAAACCACCGACCTTCTGCATGCAAAGCAAACACCCTACCTTCATGTTATATCTCCAGCCCCCTTGTTTTGTTTTTGTTTTTTTCTTTGCTTTTTGGACCACATCCAGTGACACTCAGGGGTTACTCCTGGCTATGCACTCAGAAATCACTCCTGGCTTGGGGGATCATATGGGACACCAGGGGATCCAACCATGGTCTATGATAGATTAGCTGCATGCAAGGCAAATGCCTTACCGCTTGCACCACCACTCCGGCCCCTGCAGCACCTTTTGTCTTTTTATCTTTTTTACAGAGTGCTTTTATTTATTTTTGTTTTGGGGCCACACCCGGCTGCGCTCAGGGGTTACTCCTGGCTCTACGCTCAGAAATCACTCCTGGCAGGCTCGGGGAACCATATGAGATGCTGAGATTGAACCCAAGTCTATCCCGAGTCAGCCGAGCACAAGGCAAATGCCCTACTGCTGTGCTATCACTCTTGCACCATAGTTTAAATGATAAGTTTTTTCTTCAGGGTGCTTATAAATATATTAATTTTTTTAAAAGATGTTTTTCTTGCCTTTCTAAATAAGTAGCTACTACTTTAACTAGAAACTTATCAGCTGGAAGGGAGCAGTTAACTCTGCTTTTGATTTTTTTTTATTTATGTCTGTCTTTTCTCCTTTTTCTCCCCACTGCTTCTGTGGCAGTGACAGGGGGGTCACATGCCTTAGTGGTAACGCTAACCCATGTGTCACCAGAAGTCATTCTCCTACCATAGTGCTTACTCATGCTCAAGTGTGGTGCTTGGACATACACCAGACAGCCTTGTACCAGAGTGTATGTGCTCTGTTGTGGGTCCCATACAACAGAGCTGCTAGGACCATATTTATTGCATGTGACCAATCCTGGCATCTAAACTTGTGACCTCAACCTGCAAGGAAGGTTTTTTTTGTTGGTTGTTTTGGTGTTGTTGCTGATGTTATTGTTGTTGTTTTGTTTTGTTTTGCCACTGAGTCATGCCTGCATCCCTTAACTGTGTTTGGGGGGGAGGGGAGATACACCTGGTGGCGCTCAAGGGTTACTCCTGGATATGTGCTCAGAAACCACACTCCTGGCAGGCACAGGAAACCATATGGGATGCCGGGATTTGAACCACCATCCATTCTGGATGGGCTGTGTGCAAGGCAAACACCCTACCGCTGTGCTATCTTTCCAGCCCCCATTTTGTTTTTCTTAAATGTATTTGCATCAAAAAATTATACTCTTTGTGTTTTCACATATATCATCTCATTTAATCCGCACTGCAACCTTATGAAGTTTGTCTGTATTCTAGTCTACCAATTTGACAGCGTATATATTTGATGTTACCGATTCATTTCTTAATTAATTTGGAGAGTCTGGGGCTATATGTGATGGTGCTCAGGGACTGTCAGCTCTGTGCTTGAGGGTCACTCCCAGCAATACTCAGGATACCCAGAATTGAACAAGGATTGGCTACATGCAAGGCAAGTGCCTTAAACCCTGTGCTATCTTTGAGGCCCAACAATAGATGTATTTTATTATAAATTAATATAATATATATATATAATATATATATATATATAATATATATATAAATTAATATAATAAATGATAGCACAATAGTAGGGCGTTTACCTTCCATGCGGCAGACCCTGGACAGACCCAGGTTCAATCCCGGCATCCCAGATGGTCCCCTGAGCCTGCCAGGAGTGATTTCTGAGCACAGAGCCGGGAGTAACTTCTGAGTGCCACTGGGTGTGGCCCAGAAACCAAAATAAATAAATAAATAAAAATAAAAAAAGAATTTAATTATAAAAGGAAAACAGACTCTATTGTGACAGAGAAGGGCACACCATTTAACTGATTTTCTCATTAAAGAAACCTTGGCATGATGCCTTCTGCCTGCTGGGATGCATGTCAGCACACTGGGCCTTGTCCACTCAGAACTCATCCAAGTGACGGTATCCTAAAGGACATGTTTCATCAGACTTTTAGTGCAGATGGCAGGTGCTCTATGACAGGTGGCTGGTGAATGGGCTATCCCCCTGTTCTATTGTCAGCCCCCACGTAACAAAGCTGTGTTGTGTGCTTGTACTAAAAAGTCTGTGCTGTACATGTGATGGTATGAATCTTCTTTCCAGATTATATTGAGGCTGTGGACAAGTGGTTGGGAGTCCTTCTGCCCAAGATGAAGCCTCTTCTCTACCAGAACGGAGGCCCTATTATAACTGTTCAGGTAACCATGACGACAAACATGTATGGAGATGGGTGATCTTCTAGGCTCTTGTCCATCCTTAGTATAGAAAGGGTGATGCAGACGTGGGCTAACTAGGCCCTCTGCTGGCAGTACTCCGCATATACAGGCCATATCTTCAGGCTGGGGGTTGTACTGATCAGGCCAGCAGTGCTGGGGGCCACTAGAGCCACCCCAAATCTTGGGGCCACACCAGCAGTGCTCAGGGCTCACTCCCGGATCTGCACTCAGGAATTAGTCATGGCGGGATCGAGGGATCTAATGGGATGCTGGTGATCAAACCCAAGTCAGCCATGTGCTAGGCAAGTGCCCTACCTGCTCTACTGTTGTTCCAGCTCACACATTTTACTTTTGAATGCCCAACACTTTTGTACGCCCTGCAAGTCTGTTTCAGTTCCTCATTCTACATTTTAATTTTATTTGGCTTAATTATTTTGTTTCACGTTTGTCTCTTTTAATTTTATTTATGTCACTTTGTATTTTTACTAATTAAATTAAATGATTTCTTTCTTTTTTCTTTTTTTTTTTGGTTTTTCGGGGCACACCCGTTTGATGCTCAGGGGTTACTCTTGGCTAAGCACTCAGAAATTGCCCCTGGCTTGGGGGGACCATATGGGACACTGGGGGATCGAACCGCGGTCGCGATCTTTCCTTGGCTAGCGCTTGCAAGGCAGACACCTTACCTCTAGCGCCACCTCACCGGCCCCATGATTTAATTTTTTTGTTGTTGTTGTTTTTTTTTGGGTCTCACCCAGCAGTGCTCAGGGTTTACTCCTGGTTCCATGCTCAGAAATTGCTCCTGGCAAACATGGGTGACCATATGGGACACAGGGATTCGAACCGATGACCTGCATGAAAGGCAAACGCCTTACCTCCATGCTATCTCTCCGGCCCCACCATGATTTAATTTTTATATGATTTCATTTCTAATAATTTATGGTTTGGGTTTACCCAGTGGTGCTCAGGGCTTACTCTTTTATTTTTATTTGTTTGTTTGTTTGTTTGTTTTGGTTTTGGGGCCACACCCAAGGCACTCAGAAGTTACTCCTGGCTCTGTACTTCGAAATCGCCCTTGGCAGGCTCGGGGGA
The DNA here is from genome assembly GCF_024139225.1 of Suncus etruscus. Classification (NCBI taxonomy): domain Eukaryota; kingdom Metazoa; phylum Chordata; class Mammalia; order Eulipotyphla; family Soricidae; genus Suncus; species Suncus etruscus. The sequence goes on from NC_064867.1 coordinate 7,247,332, forward strand.
CTATATGGGCTGCCAGGAATCGAAGCTGGGTCCATTCAAGCTTGGCAATGTGCAAAGCAAACGCCCTAACAGTGTGCTATTGATCCAGCCCCTCAGGGCTTACTCTTGATTCTGTGGTCTGGGATAACTCCTAGCAGGGTTGATATGTGGCATCAAGGATTAAACCTGGGGCTGGCGAGATGGCTCTAGAGGTAAGGTGTCAGCCTTGCAAGCGCTAGCCAAGGAAGGACTGCGGTTCCATCCCTCGGCATCCCATATGGTCCCCCCAAGCCAGGGGCAATTTCTGAGCACTTAGCCAAGAGTAGCCCCTGAGCATCAAACAGGTGTGGCTCGAAAAAAAAAAATGATAAAGGATCAAACCTGAGTCAACCATATGCGGGCCATATACCTTAACTCCAATACTATTTCTCAGATCCCTTTAATTAACTTATTATAACTTTATTATTTAGTATAATTATTTATTTTTAATTCATTTTGATTTTAATTATTGAGATTTTATTTTTATTTTTATATTTTTATTTTATCTTTTTTATTTGATTTGATTCATTTTATTTTAGAAATGTTAGTAAAATTTGTTCCCCAGGAATATGACTCAGATAAAGCACTTGTCTTAGATGTGGAAAGCTTTATATTTAATTCTCATGCAATATTTAATTGCAAGGCCCTACAAGCTCCATCAAGAACTACCCCTGAACTGTGGTTTGTATTATATTTATTTTTGGTATTTGGGCAACATCCAGATGCTCAACACTTACTCTTGGGCCCGGAGAGATAGCACAGCGGCGTTTGCCTTGCAATTAGCCGATCCAGGACCAAAGGTGGTTGGTTCGAATCCCGGTGTCCCATATGGTCCCCCGTGCCTGCCAGGAGCTATTTCTGAGCAGACAGCCAGGAGTAACCCCTGAGCAACGGCGGTTGTGGCCCCAAAACAAAAAAACAAAAACAAAAACAAAACACTTACTCTTGTCTCTAAGTGCAGGAATCAGACATTCCTGACAGAACTTACACTACCACACACAGTTCCAAGGGTCTTAACCCTTGTGCTGTCTCTCTGACTCAAGTTATTGTTATTATTTGTTTTGTTTTGTTTTGTTTTTGGGCCACACCTGTTGTCACTCCGGAGTTACTCCTGGCTCTGTGCTCATAAATCGCTCCTGGCAGGCTCAGGGGACCATATGGGATGCCGGGATTCGAACCACCGTCCTTCTGCATGCAAGGCAAAGGCCTTACCTCTATGCTATCTCTCTGGCCCCTAATATACTTTTCTTTTAATGTTAATTAAATTTTATATTTATTTTTTTCTATTCTATTTTATTCTTTATTTATTTATTTATTATTGAATTTATATTTTTTATTTTTGTTCATATTAGTTACATAATTTAATAGGTTTCAATCTATTTTAATTTATTTTATTTACTTAGGTGTCTGTTATTTGTCTTTTTTCATTTTATTTTTCTTTTAATTATTGCTTTAATTTATAGTTATATTTAATATGTATACAATTCATGGTTGCCCAACTTCCTTTGGGCCTTCATGCTGGAATCTAGTACCATCAGTCAGTGCCTGTCAGGTCTTGTAATAGGTATCAGCTTTATTCTACCTCTAATTCCTTTGCTCCTCACACATCTGCCTGGCAGTCAAGAACCCTACCCTACAAGAACACCTTGTACACTCATCATTTGTCTGCCTACCAGATGATTCTGACAATGAGCAGAAGTCAAGGGACTAAAGGAGATAGAGCCAGTCTATGGAACTAATGCTCCTGGATTTTCTCTTAATTCTAGTATAGGAACATGCTGACTTTGCTCAGTTTCATATGATCATGGGCTTTGGGGGTGCCCAGAGAGTTTTTAAGAAGCCATGGTTGAGGGGCCCAGAGAGATAGCACAGCGGCATTTGCCTTGCAAGCAGCCGATCCAGGACCAAAGGTGGTTGGTTCGAATCCCGGTGTCCTATATGGTCCCCCGTGCCTGCCAGGAGCTATTTCTGAGCAGACAGCCAGGAGGAACCCCTGAGCACCGCCGGGTGTGACCCCCCCCAAAAAAAAAAAGAAGCCATGGTTGAAGTATGTTATGTGTCAGCAACCAGAATGATTCTTGTGAAGGTCTTTGGGACGCTCGATACAATAGAGCTGCTGGATGTCCACCTTGATTCATTCTAATGATTCAGTCACATGTACTCAGATATTTTTCCCCTTAAGTGGACACTTAGATCAGTTGTGCCAAGGCTGCACTTTAAATAAATAAAGTGGCAAATGCTTACTGATTGTATCCAGGGTGAACATAATTAAGCGTAGGCTTAATTTGCTCTATTTTATTTTTTTAGTTTGCTTTATCTTTTTATATTAATCCACCCATTAATTGCTCTATCAATGACTGAAATATTTTCCAAGGGATAATAGCCCTGTTTGTACCCCATATTGCAGAAGAGCAGCGATTGTTAAAGTGTTTTGTGGCTTCATTAAGAAGCAAGATGAGGGGCCAGAGAGATAGCACAGCAGTAGGGTGTGTGCCTTGCACGCTGTCAATCCAGGACACAGTGGTTCGAATCCCAGCATCCCATATGGTCTCCCGTGACTGCCAGGAGCGATTTCTGAGCACACAGCCAGGAGTAACACCTAAGATCCACCTGGTGTGACCTCCCACCAAAAAAGAAGCAGGATGGGGGCTGGAGAGATAGCATGGAGGTAAGGCATTTGCCTTTCATGCAGGAGGTCATCGGTTCGAATCCCGGTGTCCCATATGGTCCCCCGTGCCTGCGAGGAGCAATTTCTGAGCCTGGAGCCAGGAATAACCCCTGAGCACTGCCGGGTGTGACCCAAAAACCACACACACACAAAAAAAAAAAGAAGCAGGATGATATCTTTGGACTGCAGCTCTGCAGATGGTGACCTCATAGGAAGCCCATTATCAGCGCTATGCCTTGTTGTGTTTACAGTACCTGGTTGCTTGGGTCTCTGATATAACCTGAGTTATGAGTCAGACACATGACCCAAAAGCCTATAATGTTTAATCTTGGGGCCAGATATAGCGGTATAGCGGGTAGGATGCTTTCTTACCATGATTGACCCAGGTTCCATCCCTGGCATCCCAAGTGATTCCCTGAGCATTGCCAGGTGTGGCTCCAAAACAAACAAATAAACAACAACAAATTTACTCTCTGGCTCTTTATTAAGAAGTGTCCAGTCTTGGTCTTTCAGTCCTTCTTCTCTGACCCTCCTTCCACTTGCCCTTTATTTCCCCTCACAGTTGGCAATACAAAGGACTTGGATACATCCCTTGGCACAGGTTTTTGGTGCTGGCTTTGGGATAAATTAATCTGTAAAATCAGGCATTGACTCAGTTAATTCTCAACACCAACAACCCAAGGAGGCGGGCACAATGAGGGGTCTGGGAAGTGCCTGACAGATGAGAAACTCTTTTGGTGGGGTCGTGTGAAGGAGCAGGAGAACTGGCAGCAGTGATATTGTCACCTGGACCATGGTCTGTGACACTGGTGTCCATAGCCATAGCTCTGAGCTTCTGGAAAAATGTTGATGCCCCCCCTTTCCCTTTTGGTGAGCAGGGGTGTCAAAGACATAACTGGCAGTGCTTAGGGATTATTTCTGTCTCTGTACTCATAAGTGACCGCTGACAGTACTCAGGGGGCCTTATGTGGTGCCAGGGATTCAAACTATGGTTTTAGATGTCATGGTCAGATGCAAGGTCTTAACCCCTGCACTATCTCTCTAGTTCTCCTTTGCAAAGGAATTACTACTACTAATGCTGTTGCTGCTGCTACTTCTTCCTCCTCCTCATCTTCCTCCTTCTCATCCTCCTCCCTTTCACCTTTTCTTCCTCCTCATTTACTCCTCTTTTTTTTTCTTTTTCGTTTTTTTGGGGGGTCACAACCAACAGGTGTGCCGCCATGTGCAGGGCAGGCTTCTTTCCTGCTATGCTCTCTCTGGCCCCAGTTGTCACTGCAGAGGGCTGTCAGGGACCAAAACTGGAGTTCCTATACATTAGCATGTGCTCCTTTGAACCATCTCCCTGGCCCCAAATACTGAGATTATTCTTCCCTTTTCTCAAAACCTTAAAAAAGGATGTATATTCATTTCGGATATTTTCATGATTTGATTTGGGGGGACAAAGGTAGAGAAGAAGGGACATACCTGGAGGTGGTCAGGGGCTATTCCTTGCTCTGTGTTCAGAAGTGGGCCCTGATGGTGATGGTGTGGTGCTGGGATTCGAGCTGGGGTCAGCAGGATGCAAGGCAAAGGCCTTGAGCTCCTCTCCTGTTTCTTTTTTTTTGTTTTTGTTTTTTTGTTTTTGGGCCACACCCGGCGTTGCTCAGGGGTTACTCCGGGCTGTCTGCTCAGAAATAGCTCCTGGCAGGCACGGGGGACCATATGGGACACCGGGATTTGAACCAACCACCTTTGGTCCTGGATCGGCTGCTTGCAAGGCAAATGCCACTGTGCTATCTCTCCGGGCCCCCTCTCCTATTTCTTTGACCCCTCTACTGGTGTGGGAGCCAGGGCCTTGCACTTGTACTAACACCTGGCCACACACCAGCTCCTCCTAGTTTCCTGTGCTTTTATTTTTATTTTGTTTTATTTGGTTTTTGGGCCACATCCAGCAGCGCTCAGGTGTTACTCCTGGCTCTGCGCTCAGAAATTACTCCTGGCAGATCGGGGGACTGTATGGGATGCCAGAGATCTAACATGGGTTCATCCTGGGTGGGCCGCATGCAAGGCAAACGCCCCACCACTGTGCTGTCACTCTGGCCCCCAGTACTTTTATTTAAAGACTCAGTGTCTCTAGGGTCACAAGATTCTGTTTTGTATAATGTATGGATTGAAATGTAAGTTTTGATTATTTTTAAATGTTTCTCTAAAATGGCATAGCACCTTTATAAATATGCCGTATACTAGGATGTTAGGCATCAGAACAGTGGAGGGGAGGTGGAGAGATAGGTGTTAAGGGGCTTGCCTTGCAAATGACTGGCCACCTTTTGGTCCTTAGAACTACCAGAAGTATCCCCTGAGTAGCAAAGATGTGGCCTAAAAGTGCCCCTCAAAACAAGCCATAAAAGAAATGAGAAACACCCACATAACTACTGTTCACAGCAGGATATAGGGTAAGGGATGGGAGGGGACCCTCATCACTTTGCTGACGTCCTAAGTCACATTCCATCTCTTCCTCCTGTCCTGGCTTTCAGACCATCTCGACTTCTTGCTACCCATGGATGTATCTGTCCTTGATGTTTTTTATACACTGTTTTGAATTGCCTGTATTCAAAAATACGGTATTCTGCTCTATGTAATATTTTTTCCTTTTTGGAGGATGGGGTAGGGGATCTCCCAAGAGACTCTCAAGAAGCTGTGGGACCTCACTGGTGATTTCCCACAAACCAGACTGTGGGTTCAAGGCAAGGGCCCCAGGATTCAGTGCTGCAGATTACCCAGGCCATCTAGTCACACTCAGTGGGGTCACACTTAGTAGTTGCTCCTGGGGTGCTAGGGATCTAAGCTTCCCCAGCATGTGCTCGAACCTCTGTGCTATCTTGGCCAGTATGGCATTTTTAACGTCTCCCTGCTTTTCACACCATAGCTCGAGGATTGTTGGGTTTGTTGGGTGGAGCAGAAGGACAACCATTTGCTCGCTTTAAAGCAATGTTGCTTAAATTGTTTCCCCACTGTTACCCTCTGAAGAGTCTTAAACATTTTGTTCCTAACTACCTCCCATGAAATATTAATACCTGAGATAAACTTTATATCTGCTATGTTCAGGACATTTCCTTGTGCCTCATGCATAGCAGAATATTATTCTTTGTTCTCTGAGTTGGGGCAACCTCCTTGAAGATACTCTTGAGAATGCCTTATGCATCACAGAAGGGTTTCCTGCCTTCAGCATCATTGAAGATTGGCACTTGTAGAGACTGATCATTATTAGTTGGAATCTTCAGCAGCACCTCCCAGCCTCTATCCATTAGATGCCAGTAGCACACCTGCTCCAGCTGTGATCCTTGCATATACCTCCAGACATTGCCATGTGTCCCTGAGGGGGGGGTAAAAAATCACTCTTGGTTGAAATCATGGCGGTAATACAAATCACCTATATCCAGCATTTTTCTACAGGCATTTTGTTTAACATAGCCAGGGGAAAATAATGTTCTAGCTGGTTCATATGGCATGACATCCCATTTTGAGGACTATAGGAGAGCCTATAATGATTATTATTTTGTATTTTAATTTCATATTTCATATACAATTATATTCATATTTTATATAAAAATAAGACATTATATTTATATAAATGTTATGTTCTAGTTTATATAAATTATAAAGATTTATATATTATGTAAAATTTTTATTTTTAATGGACCATACTTTTAGCTCTATAAAATGCACCTGATCATAAGACGCACATAGTTTTTAGATGCTCTCCTCCCCTGTACTCAGACTTCAGCTCCAGGCAGTATTTGCTCCATAAGACACATCTTTGGGGGGAAGGTGTGTCTTATGGTGCAAAAAGTACATAATTATTATTATTTTTTTTTTTTGGTTTTGGTTTTTGGGCCACACCCATTTGACGCTCAGGGGTTACTCCTGGCTATGCGCTCAGAAATCGCCCCTGGCTTGGGGGGGACCATATGGGACACCGCGATCCGTCCTACGCTAGCGCTTGCAAGGCAGACACCTTACCTCTAGCGCCATCTTCCCGGCCCCCATAATTATTTTTATTATCACCTATGACTATAATATTGTCATAACAATGACTATATATATTATCCGTGTATATTTAGGGAGTATATTTAGGCTCAGGAAGACTGCCAAAATGTTTACAGCTAGTTATCTATGAATAATTGAGTTAACAGGGTATATTTTAGTTTAGTTTTGTTTTGTTTTATTTTTCTCCAGTTTCTAATATTTCTGCCAGGGGAAGATCTTCTTTAGGTAACATTTAAGTCATCCATGGTAGGGGAGAAATTCTACACTCTGAAAACTGGATCATTTTTGTTTTCTTTGGCTAATTTCTGGGTGGGGGTAATTTGAGCCACTTTGAGAAATGAATTTTGAGGACTGAGCTGAGTATAGGAGATATTTTTAACCAGGACTAACCCTTGTCTCAGCAGACACTGTTGAAACTCACATTTTCTTTAGGTTCACAGCCTGGGAATCTCCTGACTTTTTTTCTTCCTGATCTTCATTTTGCAGGTAGAAAATGAGTATGGCAGCTATTTTGCTTGTGATTATGATTACTTGCGTTTTCTGCTAAAACGCTTCCGGTACTACCTGGGTGAGGACGTGGTTCTCTTCACCACTGATGGTGCAAGTGAAAAGTTTCTGCAGTGCGGGGCGCTACAGGGGATGTTTGCCACAGTTGACTTTGGAACAGGTTGGTATTTGGAGTAATAGAAAACCCAGCGAGGGCCTTCAAGGAGCTTTTCCAGGGACTTTTTCATTCAGTTCTTCTGAACAGCAGTTTACATTTACTTGCAGTTCTAGGGATTGAACACATCCCTCCCACATACAAGATGCATGTGGTTTTGGGCTGGAGAGATAATAGATGTGATCTACCACTGACCCGGTTTTAAGCTGTTTTTGTTTGATTATCTAGGGAGATGTTGGGCCTCACCAAGCAATGCTCAGGGCTTTGCACTCAGGGATTACTTCTGGCAGGACTCAGGAGACCATATTGGGTGCTGGGGATTGAACTAGGGTTGGCCACATGCAAGACAAACACCCAACCAGCTATACTATCTTTGCCTGTTTTAAATCTGTTTCAATGAGCATATTTAACGAGATGTCTCCAATTTGCCTTTCCACAGTGACAGGTAAAAATGGAACTATTGATCAAAGACTCTTCCTTTGCAAAGTTATTATAAGCTGATTTGTTCAGAAGCTTCATTCTCAGTCCCCAGAGCATTACCCTTTTTGTTTTTGTTTGTTTGATTGCTTTTTTGTTCTTGGACCATACCCACCAGTGCTCAGGGATCACTCCTGGAAGTGCTCAGGGGACTGACTATATGCAGTGCCAGTGATGAGCTAAGGTTGGCCTATGTGTAATGTAAGTGCCTTAATTTCTGTACTATCTTTTTATTTTTTTTTTATTTTTTTGGGCTACACCTGGTGTCTCTCAGGGGTTACTCCTGGCTATGTACTCAGAAATCACTCCTGACTCGGGGAACCATATGGGATGCCAGGTGATCGAACCGTGGTCCATCCTGGGTCAGCCGTGTGCAAGGCAAACGCCCTACCACTGCGCCACTGCTTCGGCCCCATTGTCCTTTTTTTTTTTTTTTTTTTTTTTTAATTGAGACCATTGTGAAGTACAAGTCTTTCATAATTGTATTTCAGGCTTATAATGACAGTGAATTAGAGCCATTCTCACCGCCAGTGTTAACCTCCTTCCCCTGGTCTACCAGTGTAACAGGTTGATTTTGTGTTTAGCTTAGTTATAGTTTGGGTCTCTTGATTCTGTTGTCATTGACTTTGGCTTGGCTGTTTAGATCTGACCTTTTTTTTTCCCACTCAATGTTCCTGAGACACTTGGTCCCTGGGTCCCATCCATTTTGTTTTTTCTTTTCTCAGTTTGTAGGAAGACATAGAACTATGAGATAACACAAAATGATTCAAGTTCTAAGTTCTAAGTTGTGCAGCCTACGCACACCAGTAGGGCATTTGCCTTGCACGCAGCTGATTTAGGACAGACAGTTGTTTGAGTCCCAGTATTCCATATGGTTCCCAGTGCCTGCCAGGAGCAATTTCTGAGCACAAAGCCAGAAGTAACCTCTGAGCATCACCGAGTATAACCCAAAAACAAAATAAAGTTATAAAGGTGGAAGCCCTATATAGAAGATATACATTTAAAAGAAGAGGAAAAGGGGGAGGACAGATGTAACAAGCTTTTTTTTTTTTTTTTTTTGCATAGACTCAGTAAACTTTGGGGAAATTAGAAAGGAAATTCCCTTGGTCTAAGAAGCATACTGTAGTTAGAGATCTTGGTTTTAGCACAGATCCTAAAATGAAGCCTAGACCTAGGATAAAATCCTTCTTTTATGGTCCCAGGAGAAGTTCTGTTCAGTCACAATTGTCCTAGTCAGTCTTCTGTGATTAGAGATCTGGTTTTTGCACAGACCTTAGGACAGAACGTCTTCTGATTTCATCTCACTGTTAGGTGGTGAGGTAGGGCAACCTGCCCTTACATCCATTTGTTGCTGTTTTCTCTTCATTAAGGTGTTCTATATGGTCTCACTCTTGGACTTTTTTTTTCTTTTCATTGAAATATTACTTTATTTTTGTTTTTGTTTGTTTTATTTTGGGGCTACACCTGGCAGCACTCGGGGGTTACTCCTGGCTCTGTGTTCAGAAATTGCTCTTGGCAGGCACCAGGAACCATCTGGAATGCCAGGATTCGAGCCAATGTTGGTCCTGAGTGGGCCGCTTGCAAGGCAAATGCCCTACCACTGTGCTATCTCTCCAACCCTGAAATATTACTTTATTTTTGAACTGTTGGAGATAGAACCCAGCTTTAACACACGTAAGACAATTGAGTCACATTGAGTCACAGACCTGGACCTTCTTCTTTTCTTTCTTTTTGCTCTTAGTAGCAGTATTATGGGGCAAAGAGATGGAACACATGTTTTGATCCAGAAGACCTCGGTTCCACACTTAATACTACAGGGTTCCCTGAACACCATCAGGAGCCCATGCAGCACTGACAGGTGTGGCCCAAAAGAAAACAAACAAAAACAGATTAAAAGGCCAACTAATGGGGCCAGCGAGGTGGCGCTAGAGGTAAGGTGTCTGCCTTGCAAGCGCTAGCCAAGGAAGGACCGCGGTTCGATGCCCTGGCAACCCATATGGTCCCCCCAAGCCAGGGGCAATTTCTGAGCACTTAGCCAGGGTGTGGCCCGAAAAACCAAAAAAAAAAAAAAAAAAAGGCCAACTAAGAATCTTTGAATCAAGTCTGTAGTTAAGGAATAATATTAAGTCCCTGTACATTTCCTGACTTTTATCACTGTGTGTTGTCTGTTTCATGCTCTCAGGGAAAACCACTCAAGCATTTTTTTTTGTTTTTTTTGTTTTTTTGTTTTGTTTTGTTTTTTGGGGGGTCACACCCGGCGGTGCTCAGGGGTTTCTCCTGGCTGTCTGCTCAGAAATCGCTCCTGGCAGGCACGGGGGACCATATGGGACACCAGGATTCGAACCAACCACCTTTGGTCCTGGATCAGCTGCTTGCAAGGCAAACACCCTGTGCTATCTGTCCGGGCCCAGTTTTTTTTTAATATAAATCTTTATTTAAGCATAATTACAAGCATGTAGTTGAGTTTCAGTTATAAAGAGAATACCCCCTTCACCAATGTAACATTCCCACCACCAGTGCCCCCTCTTTCCCTCCCCTTGCCTGTATTCATGACAGGCATTCTACTTCTCTCATTCTTTAACATTGTCATGCTAGTTGTTAGTGTAGTTATTTCCCTAAAGGTGTTTTACCACTCTTTGTGGTGAACTTTAAATTGTGAGCCAGTACTTCCAGCCCTTCCAGCCCTTAACCCTATTGTCTCTAGGCCTTATTACAGTAATGTCTTTAATTTTTCTTAAAACCCATAGATGAGTGAGACGATTCTGTGTCTCACTCTCTCTCCCTCTGACTTATTTCACTCAGCACAATAGTTTCCATATCCATCCATGTATAGAAAAATTTCATGACTTCATCTCTCCTGACAGCTGTATAATATTCCATTGTGTATATGTAACACAGTTTCTTAAGTCATTCATCTGTTGAAGGACATCTTGGTTGTTTCCAGAGTCTGGCTATTGTAAATAGCGCTGCAGTGAATATAGGTGTGAGGAAGGGATTTTTGTATTTCATTTTTGTGTTTCGAGGGTATATCCCTAGGAGTGGAATAACTGGATCATATGGGAGTTCAACTTCCAGTTTTTGGAGGAATCTCCATATTGTTTTCCATAAAGGCTGAACTAGACGGCATTCCCACCAGCAGTGAATAAGAGTGCCTTTCTCTCCACATCCCCACCAGCACTGATGGTTCTTGTTCTTTGTGATGGGTGCCAGAATCTGCACTCAAGCATTTAGAGGCAAAAAAAGGCCACCGTGTCTTCAGTTTACTCCCAAATGTCTAAGAGGAAAGTACTATATATTTTATATTATTTTATATATAAATATATACTTATATATTATATATACTTTATAAATAGATAGTCCCACATAATGAGGGACTAATAAACATGGGTAAAATCTTGACAACAGGGCCATCTGCAAGAAAGGACTATTCCACAATGTAACCAAACCACAACTTAGCCTAAGCAATGAGAGAGAGAGAGAGAGAGAGAGAGAGAGAGAGAGAGAGAGAGAGAGAGAGAGAGAGAGAGAGAGAAGAGAAAGGAGAGAGAAAAGAAGTAGAGAAGTATAAATAAAGTTGTCTTTACTGCTATACATCTGAAGTCTGCCCAGGGGGATGAGAGAGAGAAAGAGGAAAGAGAGAGATTAAAAAGGAGGCCTGGGGGCTGGAGAGATAGCATGGAGGTCAGGTGTTTGCCTTTCTTGCAGAAGGTCATTGGTTCAAATCCCAGCATCCCTTATGGTCGTCCCCCCCCCCCCTCCCAGCCTGCCAGGAGCGATTTCTTAGCGTAGAGCCAGGAGTAATCCCTGAGCGCTGGATGTGATCCCGCCCCCCAAAAAAGGAGAAAGATACATTGATTGATTGATTGATTGTAATCCCCTGAATACCTTAACACTTACAAATGTTTTATTTTTTTTGTTTTAGGGCCAGAGTGATAGTACAGTGGGTAGGGCATATGCCTGGCACTTGGCTGACTGAATTTAGTCTCCAACATCCCTTCCCAAACTCACTGAGTAATTCCTGAATATGAAGCCAGGAGCAGGCCCTGAACACTGCCGGATGTGGCCCAAAAGCCAAAAAAAATTTTTTTTTGGTTCTATTCTCTCAACTTCTCTAAAAGATTGAAATATCAAAACAAGGGCCCGGAAAGATAGCACAGCGGTGTTTGCCTTGCAAGCAGCCGATGCAGGACCAAAGGTGGTTGGTTCGAATCCCGGTGTCCCATAGGGTCCCCCGTGCCTGCCAGGAGCTATTTCTGAGCAGACAGCCAGGAGTAACCCCTGAGCACTGTCGGGTGTGGCCCAAAAACAAAAACAAAACCAAAAAAAAAATCAAAACAAAAAAACCTCCCAGCCACCCTTCCCCATAAAAAGATCCAGCTTTTTTAGTAGGATAAAGACCCATTACCAGATGGTTAGTATTTGGAGGGATGCGTAGAAGAAATATTTGCAGAATTTCTTCCACATCACCAAACGAGGAGTAGAACTGGAGCCAGAGATAGTCTCAAAGAGTTGGACACACAATTTGCATGTGGGAGTCCCAGGTTCAGTCCCCCACACTTCATAGTCCCCCAAGCACTTAACCGACTTGATGTGAACTGAGTATGTCTAGAATTGCACTTTTGCTTGCTCAGGGCATTTGGTGAGGAAATCACTCATCTCCAGAGAGCTACACAGGAAGCATCGTGCTAGCTGCTACTTGCTCTGACATACATCCACCACAGTCGGGCAAATGCACCACATTTGTCTGTGCATAAAAATTTATTGAAGATTGGGCCCAGAGAGATAGCACAGTGGCGTTTGCCTTGCAAGCAGCCGATCCAGGACCAAAGGTGGTTGGTTCGAATCCCGGTGTCCCATATGGTCCCCCGTGCCTGCCAGGAGCTATTTCTGAGCAGACAGCCAGGAGTAACCCCTGAGCAACGCTGGGTGTGACCCCCCCCCCCACCAAAAAAAAATTATTGAAGATTATTGGACTGTTAGCACCTAGAGTAACAGCATCTACCACTGGGGCTTACAGGACAAATCACCAGTGTCCTTATGGGCCGGGACTTAGAGCACTGTTTTTTTCCTTTGTCACTTTTATTTATTTATTTATTTTGCCATACCTAGCAGTGGTCAGAACTAACTACTGGCTCTGTGCTCAGGAATCACTCCTGGTGGGGCACAGGGGCTTTATATGGGATGCCAGGGATCAAACCTGGGTTGGCTATATACAAGATATACCAAATCTAATGTCCTATCACTCTGGCTCCAACTTCCTTTCCTTTGTGTTATATTCATTTATTTTTGTTTGCTTTCATGGGCCATGCCCATCTGTACTCAGGGGCTGCTCCCAGCTCCATGCTTAAGTGCTGGGAAGGACCCAAGGTCTCTGCAGCCCAATGAACCTGTTTCCAGCCTTATTTCATTTATTTGTTTTTATGTCTCTTTGTGATATTTTTGTTGTTGTTGTTGCTGTTGCTATTGTTATTTTGGTAGTTTGCAGAACCGGAGATCTAACCTTAGGCCTCACACATACAAAGCATTAGTTCTCTTGCCAAGCCTCATTCCGAGTTCAGCCAGGGTTTGTTTTTCAATGTCCTGGCTGGGTTATTGTTGCTCCGGAATCTCCATTGTGGGTCCTGGCTGTGAGGTTTGGTATCATGTTGTCCCCTGTGCTCTTCAGAGAGATGCTTTTTCTGACGTCTCCTTCACAGGTAGAGGCAAGCCCTCTTTAATCTTCCTTTTGCTCACACGAAAAGGAAGAACGGAAAACCTGGGAAGCCAGGCCAAACCTAAGTGTCTGAATGGAAAACTTCAGGAGGATGAATTGAGAGCAAGAGACTTGGAATGGCTGAAGAAGCCCAAATCAAACTGAAAATTCAGAGTATGCATATTTATTGAGGGCCTCAAGCAGGGAAATCACCTTCATCTCTTTGAGCAACAACAATTTGTGACACTTTCCTGAGTGTGGTACTATAGAGACTACCAGGAAGGGTTTCCTTTTTCGTGTGTGTGTGTGTGTGTGTGTGTGTGTGTGTGTGTGTGTGTGTGTTTTAGGGTCACACCCTGTGGCACTCAGGGATTACTCCTGGCTCTGCACTCAGACATCACCCCTGGGGCACCATATGGGGTGCCAGGAATTGAACCTACATTTGTCCTGAGTTGGCTATGTGCAAGGCAAATGCCTTCCTGCTGTGCTATCTCTCCAGCTCCAGAGGAAGTGTTTTCAAGATAGGCCCATCCTGGAGGAAGGATCAACAACCAGGAGCTAGAGAGATAGTACAGTGAGTAAGGCGCTTGCAGAGAGAAGAACATAGAATACACAGGCTGGAGAGATAGTACCAGGGTTAAGGCATACCTTGCATCCTGGGTTCAAACCCCAGCACCATGAGGATTGATGATTGAGCACAGAGTCAAGAGTGGGGCCAGAGAGGTAGCATGGAGGTAGAGCGTTTACCTTGCATGCAGAAGGACAGTGGTTCAAACCACAACATCCTATATGGTCCCCCGAGCCTGCCAGGAGTGATTTCTAAGTGTAGAGCCAGGAGGAACCCCTCAGCGCTGCCAGGTGTGACCCAAAAACCAAAAAGAAAAAAGAAAGAAAAGAAAAGAGTAATCCCAAAGCACCACAAGATGTGACGCAGAAACCAAAAATCAGAAATCAAACAAAATAAACATGGGACAAAATTCTAGACTCCAGGGAAACACAGATGAAGCAGCCAAACTTGTGATATATATTCAGTATGGATCCTGGGGACCTGCTCAGACAAGTAGCGAAGGTTGTCTGATTCACACACATATTCTAAAGAACAGTCTAAGTTCCCCCATAGCTAATTTGGCCCGTGGGGGTGTGTAAAAGGGCCTGGGCCTTGGGCACCCACCTCTGAAGGTCTTTCTTTATTCGATTTCTTGTCATTCTGGTCACTGACCTTTTTTCTCCCCTTTATCATTTTCAGGTGATAACATCACAAACGCTTTCCTACAACAGAGGAAGAGTGAGCCCAAAGGTCCCTTGGTAAGTTTGGAATGATGTCTAAATTAGACTATTGGCTTGAACTGGCCTGCTTTATCATGGCTTTTGGGAACTTGTGGTGGCAGGGTTGGGCTCATTCTTAAGGTCGGCTTTATGGTTCCACTCTGGGATCAACAACTGGGATGGAATAGGAGCACACAGTCCCTCAAGCCCATGAGGACCAGGAGCTCTGAACTCACACCACTGAGAATGGCATCTATCAGAAAGCCTGGAAAGAACCAGTGCTATTGAAATGTAGTTAAAAAAAATAAACAACCCTCAAAATAAATAAATAAAAAGCCAACCCTCAGTCATGATTGTTGGAAATATCATCTGGTTCAGCCTCTATGGAAAAGAATTTTGGAGAATTTTCAAAAAGTTAAAAATTGAGCTACCGGGCCAGAGAGATAGCACAGTGGTGTTTGCCTTGCAAACAGCCGATCCAGGACCAAAGGTGGTTGGTTCGAATCCCGGTGTCCCATATGGTCCCACGTGCCTGCCAGGAGCTATTTCTGAGCCGACAGCCAGGAGTAACCCCTGAGCACCGCCGGGTGTGGCCCAAAAACCAAAAAAAAAAAAAAAAATGGAGCTACCAATGACCCAACACATTCTTTGGCATCTGTACCAAAAACACAAAGACAAGAACTTGAAAAGTGATGAATATCTTGTGCTCATTGCAGCACAATAGCCCAGATAGAACAACAACCCAAATGTCCAATAGCAGATGAGTGGATAAAGGAATCTTGGTGTGGGGCCAGAGAGATAGCATGGAGGTAAGGTGTTTGCCTTGCATGCAGCAGCTTGGTGGTTCAAATCACAGCACCCTATATGGTCCCCTGAGCCTGCCAGGAGCGATTTCTGAGCTTAGAGTCAGGAGTAACCCCTGAGTGCTGCTGGGTGTGACCCAAAAACAAAACAAAACCAAAAAAAAAAAAAGCAATCTTGGTTTATTCTTGAGTGTAGAACCAGAAATAACCCAAGTTCCACCGAGGTGGCCCCAAAACCAAAACAAAACATGGTGCATATGCAAGATAGAATACTGTATATCTCAAAGAAGAGATGAAATCTTGGCTTTTGCTCCAATGTAGGGGGTATAAGTTAAGTATAAGTATAAGTGAAGAATAAATTAAGCTAAATAAAAAAGAGGGAGGATAAGTACCCAAAGACCTCGCTGAGCAATGCTTAGTGGTGCTTGGGGTGGATTGAAAGGTAGACAGAGATAATAGGCTGGTGCTATGTGGTAAATAAAGAAACGATGCAGGAAACAGACTGTATCTAATGATAACAAACTCTTAGTCTTTCACCACAGAGCTGAGATTACCAAGCCATTGGTGGGGAGGAAGACATCAACTCAGTGACTTAAGGACAATAGCGTAAGGTTTGACACTTTGGTGATGTTGAAGGTGCAGTGATTTGTACACCAAAAGCATAGCTTTTAGAAACCATGATTCCTCAATTATAATTAAAATAAAAATGTTTTTAAGGTTAAAGGGGAACAGGAAGAGAGTTCAGGGGTCAAGACTTGTGTCTTGGGGCCCAGAGAGATAGCACAGCGGCTTTTGCCTTGCAAGCAGCCGATCCAGGACCAAAGGTGGTTGGTTCGAATCCCTGTGTCCTATATGGTCCCCCGTGCCTGCCAGGAGCTATTTCTGAGCAGACAGCCAGGAGTAACCCCTGAGCACTGCCGCCAGGTGTGGCCCAAAAACCAAAAAAAAAAAAAAAAAAAAAAAGACTTGTGTCTTACTTGAGCAGTTTGATCATTGGCAGTTCGTGGTCCCCTGAACATTATCAGATACAGCCCTGGAGGCCACCAAGCACTTCCAGGGCAGCTCACCTAACTGCCTGACCCAGTGGCTGAAAATCACTGGGAGTGGCCCCTAGGTCACCATTTGGGTGTCCCCCCCCCAAAAAAAAAGAAAAAGAACAGCATTTTCTAAACCAGCACTACAGAGCTCACCTTACTCAGGGGAACTATGTTTGAGCCCCTCAAAATGACCTTTTCTTTTCTTTTTTTTTTGTTTTCTTTTTTTTTTGTTTTTGTTTTTTCGGGCCACACCCATTTGATGCTCAGGGGTTACTCCTGGCTAAGTGCTCAGAAATTGCCCCTGGCTTGGGGGGACCCTATGGGATGCAGGAGGATCGAACCGCAGTCCTTCCTTGGCTAGCGCTTGCAAGGCAGACACCTTACCTCTTGCACCACCTCACCGGCCCCTGACCTTACCTTTTCTAGGCCAAGGACTTGGTAGGGTGATACCCAAAAGAAATAGGACATGCCTGGTGCTGCTGGGCAGAGGACCTGTTCAGGTGGACTCACTTGAAATGAACTTGACATCTGGTAAATCTGGATTCAAACAAAGGGGGATTTGGAGCTGATTGTTTAATAAAAGCTTTTATGTCATCCAATTCCTTTGGTTGGGCCGAAGAGTTAAGTGCAAGGATTAAGGCACTTGTCTTGCATGTGGCTGGCCTGGGCTCAATCCTCAGCACCCTGGATGGTCCCCCAAGCTCCTCCAGGAGTGATCTCTAAGCACAGAGCCAGAAGTAAGTCCTCAGTATATCTGCAAATAGACTATTCCCCCACCACCACCATGCAAAAAAAGAAAGAGAGAAAGAAAGAAAGAAAGAAAGAAAGAAGAAAGAAAGAAAGAATAGAGAGAGAGAGAAAGAGAAGGAGAGAAAGAGAGAGAGAAAGAGAGAAGAGAGAGAGAAAGAGAGAAGAGAGAAAGAAGAGAGAAAGAAGAGAAAGAGAGAAAGAAAAGGAAAGAAGAAAGAAAGAAAGAAAGAAAGAAAGAAAGAAAGAAAGAAAGAAAGAAAATGAAAGAAAGGAAAGAAAGAAAGAAAGAAAGAGAGAGAGAAAGAGAGGAGAGAAAGAAAGAAAGAGAGAGAGAAAGAGAAAGAGAGAAAGAAAGAAAGAAGAGAGAAGGAAGAAGGAAGAAAGAAAGAAAGAAAGAAAGAAAGAAAGAAAGAAAGAAAGAAAGAAAGAAAGAAAGAAAGAAAGAAAGAAAGAAAGAATGAAAGAAAGAAAGAAAGAAAGAAAGAAAGAAAGAAGGAAGGAAGGAAGGAAGGAAGGAAGGAAGAAAGAAAGAGAAAGAAAGAAAGAAAGAAAGAAAGAAGGAAGGAAGGAAGGAAGGAAGGAAGGAAGGAAGGAAGGAAGGAAGGAAGGAAGGAAGAAAGAAAGAAAGAAAGAAAGAAAGAAAGAAAGAAAGAAAGAAAGAAAGAAAGAAAGAAAGAAAGAAAGAAAGAAAGAAAGAAAGAAAAAGAAAGAAAAAAAGAACAATTCCTCTGTTCAACAAACTTTCCCACCTTCCCACTATACTTAACTGGGGAACTGGTTAACAAAGATCAGCTTTTTAGGAAACTGTCTTTATTTTTTAAATAATAACTTTATTTAAGCACCATGATTTCAAACATGTTTGTAGTTGGGTTTCAGTCACTAAAAGAACTCCCCCCTTCATGAGTACAACATTCCCACCACCAATGTCCCCCATCTCCCACCTCCCCCACCCCTGCCTTATTCAAGACAAGCATTCTACTTCTCTCACTCACTACCATTGTCATGATTGTCATGAGAGTAGTTAGTGCACTCTCTATTCTTTATGGTAAGCTTCATAACGTGGGCCAATCCTTCCAGCCCTCATCTCTATTGTCTCTGGGTATTATCACAATAATTTCTTATTTTTTTTAAATCCCATAGATGAGTGAAACTTGTGTCTATCTTTCTTTTTTTTTCTTTTTTTTTTTTTTTTTTTTTTTTGGTTTTTGGGCCACACCCGGCAGTGCTCAGGGGTTACTCCTGGCTGTCTGCTCAGAAATAGCTCCTGGCAGGCACGGGGGACCATATGGGACACCGGGATTCGAACCAACCACCTTTGGTCCTGGATCGACTGCTTGCAAGGCAAACACCGCTGTGCTATCTCTCTGGGCCCCTGTGTCTATCTTTCTCCCTCAGACTTATTTCATTCAGCATACTAGTTTCAATGTCCATCCATGTATAGGAAAACTTCATGACTTCATCTCTTCAGCACCTGATGGCTGCATAACATTCTATTGTGTATACGTAGCACAGTTTCTTTAGCCATTCATCTGGTGAAGAGCATCTGGGTTGTTTAAGGAAACAACTGGTACCTGAGAACTGAGTTTGGGCAATACCATTTTCCAGAGTCCTCTTTGCTCCCTAGCTCTGTATGTAGGTTATATAGCTCTGTATGGCCCTTGGGGAGGGGGGAGGGAACCTACGTTGCCACCTACAGGGAAGCAAAGCCTAAAAAGGTTTAAGTTTAGCCAAGGTCTACATCTCTTTCTCTTTACAGATCAATTCTGAGTTCTACACTGGCTGGCTAGACCACTGGGGCCAAGCTCACTCAACAGTCCATACCAGCGCTGTGACCTCCTCTCTCTCTGATATACTGGCTCAAGGAGCGAATGTGAATTTGTGAGTTCCGATTTTGGAGGAGAGGGGGTCCGCCATAGCTGTGGGCTCACTTGTAAGAACCAAAGCCACTTGGGTTCTAACACTTATCCCAGTGAAGTAGTTCTTGAGACAAGTTAAAAGTTTAGGTAAGGCAGAGAGAATTAACTCAGAAAGAAAACCAAAGTTGGTGCCTTCCAGGAACCAACTTCCAACTAGGAGGTTGAGTGAACTTGGAATTTTCTATCTGAAAGGCTCCCTTGACAACCAAAGTATGAATTAGAGTATCCCTTGACAGCCAGGGTTCGAATCAGAGTATCCCTAGACAACTAAAGTTGGACCAGAAAAATCAGTGATTAAGACATCTATACAACTTAATTATTGTACTGTTACTACTTGTGATTTCTATATAAACTGCTTGAAGATTTGACTCAGGGTCCTTGCCATGACCCCCTTAGTTGGATGAGGTCGGACCTCAGCCAAATAAACTCTCTTTTGCATCTTGCATTATCAGAGGTGGTCTCTGACTCTCAGTGCTGTTTTGGATGTCAATTCGGACCCTGACATACTATCTCGTTTCCTTGTAGGTACATGTTTATAGGTGGGACCAATTTTGCCTATTGGAATGGTAAGAACAACAATGTCTGTGGAAGCTTATGCTAGAATTCTTCTGGTGCTTAATGTTGTGGGGAGAATGCCTGTGGACAGTTTTTTATTTTAAGCTTTTGTTTGTCTTCTAAATTTTCTACTATCTAAGAATTGCCTTTAGAATTAAAAAAATTTTAAGGGCCCACAAGAAAGCTCAATGGGCAGGAGTGTTTTCTTTGCTTATCGGTGTCAGGTTCAGCTCCCAACACTGCACTAAAATCCATGAGCACTACCAGCAGCAATTCTGAGCACAGAGCAAGAAATATTTAAAAATAGTCCCTGAAAACTGCCAGATGTGATCCCCCCCAAGAAAAAATAAAAGAGGGACCAGAATGATAGAAGAGAAGTTAAGGCACTTGCCTTGCATATGACCAACCCTTGTTTGATCTGCAGAACCACACCTCTTCTCTCAAGCATCACCAATATCACTGAGCACCCACAGGTGTGGCTCATAAAACACATACCACACACAGAAGAAGAAAAAGGAAAATAATAAGAAAAAACCCTCGATTCAGGACCAAAGGTGGTTGGTTCGAATCCCAGTGTCCCATATGGTCCCCGTGCCTGCCAGGAGCTATTTCTGACCAGACAGCCAGGAGTAACTCCTGAGCACCGCGGGTGTGGCCCAAAAAAAAAAAAAAAAAGAAAGAAAGAAAAAAACCCTAATAATCTAGCACTTTAACTCATATTAGAGTATGGTGCAGATATAATTAGAATATTATTCTTAAGACTTTTTAATAAGGGGGAGGGGACAGAGAGATAGCACAGCTATAGAGTGTTTGCCTTGCACGCAATCAACCCAAGAGGGGGGTGGTTGTCCAATCCCTGGCATCCCATGTAGTTTCCTGAGCTTGCCAAGAGCGATTTCTAAGCACAAAATCAGGAGTAACCCTTGAGTGCCACCAGGTATGACACAAAATTAAAAATAATAATAATAATAAAAGAAAGACATTTTAGGGCCGGAGAGATAGCATGAAGGTAGGGCATTTGCCTTGCATACAGAACAACGGTGATTCAAATCCCGGCATCCCATATGCTCCCCTGAACCTGCCAGGAGCAATTTCTGAGTGTAGAACAGGAGTAGCCCTGAGCGCTGCCGAGTGTGACCCAAAAACAAAAAACAAAAAACAAAAAAAAACAGAAAGAAGATATAGTTATGGGTATAACTTGTGTACTTAGCAGCCTTTTTGTTTTAAATAATTCAGGCTACTTGGTAGGTTTCAGTCACAGGTTCTAGCCATAGTTACTTGTTCATATAGTCTTTTGTTTGTTTATTTTTAGTTTTGGAGTCACACCCAGCAGCCAGGGCCATGCAGTCAGAAGTGCAGTGAATGAAACTAAAGATACACCTGGGGTGGCCTCAGCACTGCCATACTGAACTGAGAGGGGGAGATCTTTGCAGCATGGGGTGTGGTTTGGTTTTCTTTGCCTCTCAGAGCCAGTGGTGTGTTTTGGTTTGTTTGTCTCTATAGGCAATTGGATTTTGTGTGGCCCACTGCTGGCCCTGATTAGTAAGGAGGAAAGAGGGAGGAGCACTGGGCCAATGAAAAAATCAGGTCTTGGAAAATGTAGGTTCTGTGTAGAGAACTAATGGGAAAGAGTTGAGTAAGTTCCTGATACTTGGCTTATCTGTCTGCATCCCCACTAATAAGATCATGCAAGGGAATTCCATCACTTGGGAGCTGTGTCCAGGAAACTGTTTAATGGATCCTGGAGGGAACTCTATCAGATTTTGTACTTCATGTATGTAAAAAATGGATCAAATGTGATTATTGATATAAGATAGTTTAGCACCATATTCTTGCAGCCAGCTAGAAAGAGCTGTGCCCTACCCAAGACCTGCCGACTTAGTTTCTTGAGGCTGGATAGGAATCTGGGTTTAACCAGGTGCCTCTACCATCACCACCGTGCCTCCTATGCATGGCTCAGTGATCTAACTACTGGCACAGAATTGTCTCTAATATTCCACTTGGCCTTGAACATCATCTATGACAAGTGAGGAGCCTTCAGTGTAGACTCTGTCCTCAAATGAACACTGGGTCCTTTGCTTCTCTCATCCTTCTCTTTCAATAGCATTGGCATTACATATCTGTCTCTTTTACAGGCCGTGTTCCCTGGGGAACAGACTCTGAGATTACCCTATGGAAATTGTACTGGGGAGTTCCCAGAGTAGCCCCTGTGAGTGGGTACAGGCTGGGTAGAGGAAAAAACTGGGCTGTGAAGCAGTGTTAGCAGTGACCTCGGAGAGAACCAACAGGGAAAGCTCTTGCCTTGTACATGGCCAAGCACTGTATATGATCCCCTAAGCCCACTAAGCGTATTCCCTAAGCACAGAATCAGGAGTAAGCCTTGAGCACTGTTAGGTTTTGTCCTCCTCACCCAAAAAGAAAACTTTGCCAATTCTAAAATAATATAGGTTTGAGAAAAGATCCTATGAAGCAAGGAAACCCAACTGTCATTTCTCCACATTGGTCAGTACTGGGTAGCCCATTGGCTATTCATTCATTCAGATCCATCCTGTTATCTGGAACTAGCTAGGAGTTTTCCTAGAGTTTTGGCCAAGGTTAGAACACTCGCAACACCAGACAGGCATGAGAAGTATTGCCTACAGCCCCTGTTAGGAGATGGTCCTGAAAGGGCATTTGGAAGACCCCCTTAGAGGCTCATGTCTTTGCAGACATTACAAAGGCATGAATGTTACATGAAAATCACTGTGGGATGGTGAGATCTCTTCCCAGTTTAGCTGGGTAGCCATCACCATCACCACCACCACCACCACCATGGTTCCCAGTCACTCTGTAGACCTGGTGCGTGTCTCCACTGCTGACCTCGTATCCATACTATTTGACATTCCAGGAAGGTCCTAGGCTGCCAGATTACCAGAGGGGAATAGTGTGATATGATATGAGACATGGGGCAGGTTTGTGGGAGAGTTGATCTAGGAGCAGTGATCCCAGCTAGCCTTGCAGCTATAAACTTAGGCTGAGCACAGAGATGAAGAAAAGGCTGTGTAGATGCTCAGAAACTTGGCCAGGCACCACCAGTAGGTAGGAAGAATGTCATTTCTCTAAAGCCATCTCTATCACTTACCTACTCATTCATGTGTTTTCTTTCTTCTCTCCCTCCACAGTGCCAACCAAGCCCATGAGTCTCAAAAAATGCACCTTTCGTAGTAACTAGTGCTGTGCTCTCTGTCTCTTAGGCGCCAACATGCCCTACCAAGCCCAACCCACCAGCTATGACTATGATGCCCCGCTGAGCGAGGCAGGGGACCTCACTGACAAGTATTTTGCTGTGCGAGATGTGATTGGAAAGGTGAGTCTTTTGTGGGTCATAAGGGCTGGTGTGGAGCGAAGTAGCACCCGCCTTTCTCTTGCTGCACCTTGTAGACAACTTCCTGGAGCCTAGGTATTCAAAAGTATAGGAAGGGAGCAAATGGGCCTTAGCGCAGCTGTAGCGCATGAGCCTGGTTTATTCCCTTGTAGAACTGGCATGACAGCCCCGCCGTATCTTGTAAGATTAAAAAGAACATGAGAGCCGGAGAGATAGCATGGAGGTAGGGGTTTGCCTTGCATGCAGAAGGATGGTGGTTTGAATCCTGGCATCCCATATGATCCCTCAAGCCTGCCAGGAGTGATTTCTGAGCATAGAGCCAGGAGTAACTCCGGAGCACTGCCGGGTGTGACCCCCCCCCCAAAAAAAAAAAAGAACATGAGTGGGGCCAGATAGAGAGTTCCGTGTGAAGCCAAACATGGGTTCACTCCCCAGTACTGGCATCCCGTATGGTCCCCTAAGCACTTCCAAGAGTGATCCCTGAACATAGAGGCAAAAGTAATCCCTGAGCACTGCCAGCAGTGGCCCAAAGACCAAAATAAATCATATAATTAAGTTAAAAGAACATCAATAAAGGTTCAGATCATCCTTATCCACCTGTATCTGACCATCTTTGACCCCCAGGACTTACAGCTGATAAGAAAATGTTCTATGAATAGATCTCTCTGGAGAAAAGCTACATTCTGCATTCTATTTATGCAGCCTGAACTCAGACTTGAGCTAGCATTGCTACCTACTATAGCATCTAAAACCCAGGTGGGGTTTCCTGGATCTGCTGTGGATTTATTTTTTTTTAATAATAAGCCATGGTTTTTCTGCCTAGTCACCTAAGTTTGAAGTAAAAACAAAACAAAACAAACAAACAAACAAGAAAACCTCACCAAGATCTGAGCAATAGCATAGCAGTAGGGCATTTGCCTTGCACGCAGCCGACACAGGTTTGATTCCTGGCATTCCATATGGCCCCCCTGAGCCTGCCAGGAGCAATTTCTGAGTGCAGAGCCAGGAGTAACCCCTGAGTGGTGTGGCCCCAAAACAAAACAAAAGCAAAAACAAAGTCAGTCAACCAAGTCAGTATGAGGATCAGGGCCACCCAACAATGCTCAGGAGGCTATGTGGTGCCAGGAATCAAACCTAGCATGTGCCCTGACTGCTGCACTGTCTCTCGGCCCCTCCCCACTGAAGCTCAAACTCTTGTGCCTAATTCTGAAGTTAGAGCATGTGAAAGGCAGAAAGGCAGATCAGGCCCTCAAGCCACAACAGAGCAGGAAATGGTATGTCATTGTTCACAGTGAGTCAGGTACCGTGAAACAGTCAAATGTAGGGTACAAAATCTTCCAGAAAGCTTATGCAATTAAGGGGATTATATCTCTACTACCTAAAAAGGAAAACAGCCTTGAAGAAAAGAAGAAATACATTACATAAATTCAGGTAGATATATGTACTCCCTTATTTATAATATGGTTTATAATAGCCAAGTGGCTATCCACAGATGCTTAATTAAAAAAATGCGATGTGTAGATGTAGAGGTGTAATGAGAATAAAAAATCTCCACAAAAAAAAAAAAAAAAAAAAAAAGAATGAGAAGCTAGGGGCCAGAGCAATAGCTGGGTAAGGCCTTGTAAACAGCTGCTTCAGGATAGACCTCAGTTTGATCCCTGACATCCCATATGGTCCCCCAGCCATTTCTGAGCACATAGCGAAGAATAACTCCTGAGCATCACTGGGTGTGGTCCCCAAACCCCCCCCATAAAAGAGAAGAAAAAAAGAATGAGAAGCTAGGGGCTGAAGCGATAGTGCAGTGGCAGAACATTTGCCTTGCACGCAGCCAACCTGGGACAGATCCGGGTTTCCAGGTTTGATCCTAGCATCTCACATGGTCCCCTGAGCCTGCTAGGAGCAATTTCTGAGTGCAGAGCCAGGAATAACCCCTGAGAGACAACCCAGACACAAACCCCTAGGATTTCAAATGCCTAACCAGTAGGAAAAGAGATCTACTGAAGGTCTTCAAAAATTAATGTAATTTGGGCCAGAAAGATGGTATAGCAGGTATAGCCTTGCATGTGCCAATCTGAGCTTGATCCTAGGCATCTCATATGGTCCCCTGAGCACCATTAGGAATAATTCCCGAGTGCAGAGCTAGCAGTAACCCCTGAGCATTTCCGGCTGTGGCCCAAAAGGAACAAAAAAGAAATGAATGTAATTGGACAGTTTTTAGCAGATATATAGCAGGTTAATCTGTGGTCATCATTCCCACTACCACTCTGTTCTTTGTCATTTTTGAAATTTAGGAAAGAAAAAGTATGTTGAATGTGGACTATTTCTTACACAGGAAGGTGGAGGGAGGGGCACATTGGTTGGGGGTTATTTTCTTTGTGTTTTGCTTTTTGTGGGTGGGTTTTTTTTTTGGTTCTGTTTTGTTTTTGTTTTTTGTTTTTTTGGTTTTTGGTTTTTGGGCTACACCTGGTGGTGCTCAGGGATTTACTCCTGACTCTGCACTCAAAAATTACTCCTGGCAGACTTGGAAGATCATATGGGATGCCAGGGATTGAACCCGGGTCCATCCCAGGTCAGTCTCATGCAAGGCAATTGCCATATCGCCGTGCTATCTCTCACCCAGGCCCCTGTTTTTATTTTGGGGGTCACACCAGGCAGTTCTCAGTGCTTACTACTTTCTATTCTCAGGGATCATTCCTGGAGGGATTGGGGGACCACATATGATACCGGGCATTGAACCCGGGTCCATCTCATGTAAGGCAAGTGCCCTAACCACAGTACTTTCTGGCCTCTAGGCCTGTTTCTTTTGAGACGTTGTAGACATTTAGTTTGCTAATCACTAACTAAAGTGATATTCAGAATTTTTGCTTATGTGGAAGGAAAAAAATGGAATCATCAGAACCTCTCTCTCCACCCCTCCTGAGTGCTGATTCCTTGAGCTCAGACATTAAAAAATAAAAGTGAGCTGAGTCAGTTCTTTGATTCACTGTAAGAGGTTGAAGGTGAGAGACAAAACTTTCCTGAAGAGTAATTTCCCTGCAGACTACAACAGCCAGGACCGTAGACAGCCCTTTGCAAATGACTGAAAGGCATGACAAAGCTCTTCAGATTGGTGCTTTCTAAAACGATCTCTTTGGTGTGGGCAAAACTCAGCCAGCTACGGTTAACACTTTGACCTCGAGGATGAACATGAAACCGAAGGGCAGTGTTCTCTCTACCCATTCCAGAGAGGGGCACTTTACATGCTCTTAAAACTTTTTGTTTTGTTTTGTTGGAGGCCACTTCTGGCATGGTCAGGGGCTACTCCTGGCTCTGCATGCTAGAATCACTCCTGGGGACCTATTTTGGGATACCAGGGATTGAACCTGTGTACAAGGCAAGGGACCTACCTCCTGTACTATTGCTCTGGCCCCTCATAAGACCTTTTTTTCACTTTTTTAAAATGTACTGTTCCCCCTGAGATTGGGGCCCCAGGAAGTGGTTTTGGTTTTGTGGAGTTTTTTTTATTTTGGTTTTGGTGTGGGATCACAGAAGTCATGCTGAGCTGGAGTGCTAACTCCTGGTTCTGTGCTTGAGAAGTCACTCCCAATAGTGTTCTAGAGACCATGCAGTGCCAGGATTCAATCCCAGGCTTCCTGCCTGCAGTGTATGTGACAGGGAACCAACCACATGCAGTACCATGACTCAAATTGCTTGAGTTGTTGGCAAGAGCCATAGCCCCTGAACTATCTCTGTAGCCCCCATAATAACCCAAGGGATGGTTAGAAGATCAATTTTTTTAATAGTTTAGCTCAGGGGTCACTCCTGGCAGACTCAGGGGACCATATGGGATGCTCAGGATCAAACCTGTGTCAGCTGCATGCAAGGCAAACACCTACCCATTGTCCTCTCTCTCTGGCCCCCTCTTATGTGAAACTTAACTCAGTATATGGAGTAAAGAGAGGGCTTAATGGGTTGTCACATGCTCAGAGACAAAGCAGGCTTAAGACCTTGGTTTAGTCCCTGATACCATAATGGGGGTCAGGGGGTACACTACTCACAACCAGAGAGATGAGTAAAGTACTTGCCTTACAGTCACTTGATCCCCAGTACTGCATGTGGCCTGCTGAGCTTTTCCAGGGATTATTCCTTAGCATAGAGCCAGAAATAGTCCCTGAGCACCATCAGATGTACCCCCTACGACAAAAATGGAAACAACAAGAAGAAAGCTCAAATAGATGCCACAGAAATAGTACAGGGGTGTGTTTGCTTTGCATGCAGCCAATTCCCAACATTGCATATGATCCACAAACCCTACCAGGAGTGGTTCCTGAGCACCACTAATGGCTTCCAGATCCCATCCCCACCAGAATAAAGGATTTTAAAAGTTTGGAATTATGGAGCCAGACCAATAGCACAGCGGCAGAGGGTCTGCCTTGCACGCAGCCGATCCAGAATGGACCGTGGTTCCCGGCATCCCATTTGGTCTCCTGACCCTGCCAGGAGTGATTTCTGAATGCCACTAGGTGTGGTCCAAAAACAAAAACAAACAAACAAACAAAAACAATAAAACCTTAAGTGATGAACAAAGAATTGAAATATAGGTTATTATCTACAACTATAAAGTTAGTCAGTTGAGAAAGTGAAAATGGTGATAGAATCACATTGACTAAAAACGGGAGATATCTAGATAGTACAACTAAGCTAAGATTTTCCACCTGAGGAAGGGAGGAACTACACCACACCTGGTGGTGCTCGGGGCTTATTCCTGGCCCTGCACTCAGGGATCGCTCCTGGCTGTGCTCCGGAGACCATATGGGATGTTGAGGATGAAACCCAGATCAGCCACATGGAAGACAAAAGTCCTACCCGCTGTACTGTGGCTCCAGCATTCTGTCTGTTTGTTTTTACTATGTTTTAAATTATTTGATTTAGAACAGAGTGGTTCCAGGGGCTGAAGCTATATCACAGTGGCAGGGCATTTGCCTTACAAACAGCCAACACAGGACAGACCCATGTTCAAATCCCGGCATCCCTTATGGTCCCCCTAGCCTGCCAGGAGTGAGTTCTGAGCACAAAATTAGGAGTAACTCCTGAACGCCACTGGGTGTGATCCCAAAACACAGCAAGCAAACAAACAAAAAGAACAAACACAGGGGGCTGGGCGGTGGCGCTAGAGGTAAGGTGCCTGCCTTGCCTGCGCTCGCCTTGGACGGACCGTGGTTCGATCCCCCGGCGTCCCATGTGGTCCCCCAAGCCAGGAGCAAATTCTGAGCGCATAGCCAGGAGTAACCCCTGAGCGTTACCGGGTGTGGCCCAAAAACAAAACAAAACAAAAAGAACAAACACAAAATGTCATGCATTTAGAAGGAAAAAATCAACAGATCTCCTTTTAGAGAAAGTTGTTCCCTATAGTCAGTTTTAGGGGGGTCTGGGGAGATGGCTCAGTGCTAAAACACTTGCAGGTAGGGTCCTTATTTCTATTATTGGCACGACCTCCCCTACCCAACCCCCTGCAAAAAAAAAAAAAAAAAAACCATCACTTGTATCGTTGTGTGTGTGTGTGTGTGTGTGTGTGTGTGTTTCACCCTTTTAATGTTTCTTCAGCTTTGACAGACTTTTTTTCTTTTCTTTTTCAAATGTCATTTATAGTATGAAAAATTGCCAGATGGTTTCATCCCTCCCTCTACACCAAAATTTGCCTATGGGAGAATTCTAATGAAGAAGGTAAGAGAAGAAGAGTGGAAGAGTTGGGGGGTGGGAGTGGGAAGTGGCAGCCATGAGTACAAGTGCCACTTCTGGGGACTTATTCTGTTATCCTCCTGTGATACTGGAGGAGTCGGTGTTTCTGGAAAAGGCACAGGCAAGGTGAGAGGATGGGCCATGCGTGGTGGCAGGTAAGCAAAGGGGGATGTGTTGAAAGGAGACATTCTTGGATCGTTCCAGTTGTCTTGTGACCGTTATAAAACAGTTATAAGGAGCCATTGAGGGATTAACATGCCATCTGGTTATGACTGATGAGTTTCTTTTCCAGAATTAACCTTTCTTAGGGGGTTCCCGTAAGCATTGGCATTTAGATAAATCTTTGCCCTAAATCATCTAGTCTCCTCTATCTTACAATCATGTCCTAATTTTTGTGGGCAGTAGCTTCTATGGTAATGGGACAGCACAGAGGAAAAGCTAGAAATTAATCACAAATAGAAGCTCAGGACAGTTTCTTCTAGGAAAAGAACAAAGAGAGAGAGAGAGAGGTTTCATGTAATAGTCAGAAGTGACATAAGCCACAGTTTGTTTTGATCATCTCTGTCTTCAGGTTTTCCCCTTTTAGAATCCTTAACTCCTACATGTGTTATCTTGCAAGAAAACAAAAAAAACATGAACATGTAGATATTTCTGAAGAATCTTGATAGTCTAAAATAGCATAGCGATTTTTTATCTTGATGTGAGCCATGATTGTGTGATTTTTCTGTTCATAAAGGCCTGACTGCTGGCTGTGTCTTGTAATATTTCTACCTAGCATCAGAATTGAAATACATTCTACAAAGAATGTTCTGCCTGCCTGAAAGAAATCTTTAGATTTAGACAAAATGTGGCTTATGTTCGAGAAGGGTGCAGTTAATTGCTACAGCTAATCAGAGGATAGGCTGATTGGTTGGTTAATTAGTTAGTTTAGCTTAGAGCTGAGAAATCCTTTGTTTTTTCTTTCCAAATCACCATGAGCTATAGAGTTAAAAAGTTGTGATAGTTGGGTTTTTGGCATACAGTGTCCCAACACTCAGCCCTTTATCAGCATTCATTTTCCACCTCCAAATTCCCCAATGACCTTCCCCACCCTACCCCCTCAGACTGCCTCTATGGCAGATTCTCTTATTTATTTACTTATTTATTTATTTTTTGGTTTGGGGCCACACCTGATGGTACCAGGGGTTACTTATAGCTCTGCACTCAGGAATTACTCCTGGAAGGCTTGGGGGAACCATATGGGATGCTGGGCATTGAACCAGGATCGGCCGAATGCAAGGCAAATGCCCTCCCCTCCCCACTGGGCTATTTGCTCCAGCCCCTATGGCAGACACTTTTTGAAAAATCCATTTTCAATTAGCAATAATCATGCCTTGGATAAACCTCATTGGCTACGGTACTGCCACTGTGCAAAGTTTGAAAAATCCATTTTTATGCAACAAAAAATAACTACAAATAAATAAATACAAATAAAATAAATGTTAAATGTTAAAGATATTTAACAAATATTAAAGACAACAATATGCTAGAGCCAAGTAGTCTTTTTTTTTTCTTTTGGATTTTTTTTTGGGGGGGGCACACCCAGTGATGCTCAGGGGTTACTCCTGGCCATCCACTCAGAAATCACTCCTGGCTTGGGGGACATAGGGGACGTCGGGGATCAAGCCGCGGTCCATCCTAGGTCAGCCGAGTGCAAGGCAAACACCCTACCGCTTGCATCACCGCTCCGGCCCCCTGTGCTATTAACTTTGAGGGAACATTGTGTGAACAAAATGGATTTTCATTGTTAACTAAACTTCCATAATTTTAGGATAATTACAAGAAAGCTATACGATCGTGTAGATTGAAAGAACAAACTAGTAAGTGAAAGTGAGCTGGGCTTTAGAGGTGATTATAGTCCAGACCTGCCCTGAAGGAGATGACAGGTGGTGAGAAAGGCCAAAGAAAACAACTGGAAGATGCTGGAAATGTCTAAGACAGGTCCTAGGAGGACACATTATGAGGAAGTCTTCCCAGAGAAGACTTCTGAGGCTATGCTTGCATTCATCCTACTGCTCTTTACTCTTGTCTCTTAAGAGGTTGTTTCTGCATTGTTCTGTTTGAAACTTCTTTTCAAATGCCCAGCATTTATTTTTCAATAAGTGTTCAATGGATAAACAGGATCAAAAGCATCATTGAATGAATTCTTAACAATTCAAGTTTATGGGGCCGGGCGGTGGCGCTAAAGGTAAGGTGTCTGCCTTACCTGCACTAGCCTAGGACGGATGACGGTTCGATCCCCCGGCGTCCCATATGGTCCCCCAAGCCAGGAGCGACTTCTGAGCGCATAGCCAGGAGTAACCCCTGAGCATCACCGGGTGTGGCCCAAAAACCAAAAAAAAAAAAAAAACAAAAAACAAAAACCAAGTTTATTTGCAAATTTAGTCCTGTGCACTGTGTTGGATAATTTACAAGTGACAGTGTCCCCTGTTCACACTGCAAATGCTGCTTTTGTTTCTTTTCAGTTGACGACTGTGGAGGATGCTCTGGGTGTTCTGTGCCCTGGCGGGCCCACCAAAAACCTTTATCCCTTGACATTTAACCAGGTGAAACAGGTAAGTCTTCAAAGGTAAAGCTTTACCTTTTATTTCTTTTTTTTTTTTTTTTTTTTTTTTTGGTTTTTGGGCCACACCCGATGGTGCTCAGGGGTGACTCCTGGCTGTCTTCTCAGTGTCTGCTCCTGGCAGGCACTGGGGACCATATGGGACACCAGGATTCAAACCAACCACCTTTGGTCCTGGATTGGCTGCTTGCAAGGCAAACGCCGCTGTGCTATCTCTCCGGGCCCTTTTTTGTTTGTTTGTTTTTTGGGCCACACCCGTTTGACGCTCAGGGGTTACTCCTGGCTATGTGCTCAGAGATCACCCCTGGCTTGGGGGGACCATATGGGACGCCGGGGGATCGAACCGCGGTCCTTCCTTGGCTAGCGCTTGCAAGGCAGACACTTTACCTCCAGCGCCACCTACCCGGCCCCTTTATTTCTTTTTTGTTTGTTTGTTTTTGGTTTGGGGCCACACCTGGTGACGCTCAGAGGTTACTCCTGGATATGTGCTCAGAAATCATCCCTGGCTTGGGGGACTATATGGGACTCCGGGGGATCGAACCGTGGTCAGTCCTAGGTTAGTGCAGGCAAGACAAATGCCCTACCGCTTGTGACACCACTCTGACCCTATTATTTTGGGGGGTGTTGGTTTTGTTTTGGGGGCCACACCTGGCAGTGCTCAGGGGTTACTTCTGGCTCTGTGCTTAGAAATTGCGCCTGGCGGGCGCGGAGAGATAGTACAGCGGTGTTTGCCTTGCAAGCAGCTGATCCAGGACCTAAGGTGGTTGGTTCGAATCCCGGTGTCCCATATGGTCCCCCGTGCCTGCCAGGAGTTATTTCTGAGCAGACAGCCAGGAGTAACCCCTGAGCACTGCTGCCGGGTGTGGCCCAAAAACAAAAAACAAAAAACAAAAAAAAAATTTGCGCCTGGCACGGGGAACCATATGGGATACTGGGATTCGAACCACCTTTGGTCCTGGATCAACTGTTTGCAGGGCAAATGCCTTAACACTGTGCTATCTCTCCGACCCATATTGTTGTATTTTTAAATAGATTCTTTAATTGCATCACCCCTAGATACAATTACAAAGTTGTTCATGATTGAGTTTCAGTCATACAACATCCAATACCCTTCACCAGTACATACTTCCCTCCATCAATGTTCCCAGTTTCCCTCCAGTCCTCCCCCTGGCTGCCTCTGGTTTGCAGTATTGTTACTGAAAGGGTATCATGGATATCACTAAATTTATCTCCTTTCAGCATGCAGTTGTTGTCAAGAGTGATTCATTTCCAACTCATTATCATAGTGGTCTCTTCTCTGCCCTAACTGAACTCCCCATTATTTGTGACAAGCTTCCTACCTTGGACGGGTTCAGAAAATATTGTGACTTGAGTTCTAGAAGGTGTCCCTTCTAGAGGGCTTTTCCTTTGATAACTGGCCCACAACCACTTATATATCCATTGCTCTGTACTTTTTGTACCTCTTTGTTGAGTTGTCGGACCACAGGAGTGATTTCTTTTTTTCTTGTTTTCTTCCTAACCAGTATTTTGGATTCATGCTCTATCGAACAACCCTGCCCCAAAACTACAGTGACCCAACACCCCTCAGCACAACAGGCGGAGTCCATGATCGGGCCTACATAGCAGTGGATGGGGTAAGCATTGCACACGACACATGCTGGCAAAGGTTGTCTGAAGTGGGAGCTTGATTGCCTGTGTTTCTCCTGATTCGGTCCCTCCCCTGGAGTCCTGCACCTGTCCCCTGTCCTCAGTTCTCCTGGCAGACCCCAGACTTCTCTTAACCCACACCAGGTCCCACTTTTCTAGATCTCCATCTATTGCCATCTTTTCCGGCTGACCACACATGTCAATAGTGTTCCCTATGCTCCTTATGAACGGGTTTTTGCACCCACCAGAAATATGACTCGCTTCATTCTGCCTCCCTTGAGAGTTAAAAGACCTCGAGAAATTTAATTCATAAGAACTACAGACATGGGGCCAACAGGGCTCTTGCCTTCTGCACACTAACCTGGGTCTGATTCCTAGAAACCCATATGGTCCCCATCCCCTGCCAAGAGTGATCCCTGAGTGCAGAGCCAGGAGTAAGTACTGAACTCAGCTGGGTATGACCCAAAAACTAAAAAGGGGATGATCCAGAAAGATAGTACAGCAGGTCGGGCTCTTGCCTTGCACAATGCTGATCCAGGTTTGATTCTTGGTACCCTATATGGTCCCCTGAGCACTATAAGAGTGATCTTGAAGGACCAAAGCTATAATATCTGTGAGTAGGGCACTTGACTTGTATAAGGCTGACCTGGGTTCAGTCCTCGGCATCCCTTATGGTCCCTGAGCCTGCCAGGAGTAATTCCTAAGTGAAGAGCCAGGTGTAACTCCTGAGCACCACCACATGTGGCCATAAAACCGGGGAGGGAGGGGGGAGGGGGGGGGAGAGAGAGAGAGAGAGAGAGAGAGAGAGAGAGAGAGAGAGATCTTGAGCACAGCTATTCGTGGTCCAAAATCAAAAAAGAAAATAGAGTGGGGCCAAGAGATGGCATGGAGGGGCTGGCAAGATGGCGCTAGAGGTAAGGTGTCTACCTTGCAAGCGCTAGCCAAGGAAAGGACCGCGGATCCCCCATATGGTCCCCCAAACCAGGGGCAATTTCTGAGCGCTTAGCCAACAGTAACCCCTGAGCATCAAACGGGTGTAGCCCGAAAAACCAAAAAAAAAAAAAGAGAGAGAGAGAGATGGCATGGACATTTACCTTGCATGCAGAAGAACGGTGGTTCAAATCCCGGCATCCCATATGGTCTCCCGAGCCTGCCAGGAGCGATTTCTGAGCATAGAGCCAGGAGTAACCCCTGAGTGCTGCCAGGTGTGGCCCCAAAACCAAAAAAAAAAAAAAATAGAGGCATGAGACCAGATCAATAGTAGAATGGACCAGCCTTGCATACCACCAAACCAGTTCAATCCCTGGTATTGATTGAATACCAGGTACTGGTCCGCCAGGTACTGCCAGGAGGGATTCCTGAGTGCAGAATCAGGAGTGAGCTCTGAACACTGTGGAGCGTGACCCCCAAAACCATAAAGAAAATACAGATTCAGTTCACATTTACCTTTCTTAGAAATGAAAGCAAACAGAACACACATCAGTGGTGGGAATGTTGCACTGGTGAAGTGGGGATGTTCTGTTTATGACTGAAACCCAACTACAATCATGCTTGTAATTATGGTGCTTACAGATTTTAAAAAATTGGGGCCCGGAGAGATAGCACAGCGGTGTTTGCCTTGCAAGCAGCCGATCCAGGACCAAAGGTGGTTGGTTCGAATCCCGGTGTCCCATATGGTCCCCCGTGCCTGCCAGGAGCTATTTCTGAGCAGACAGCCAGGAGGAACCCCTGAGCACCGCCGGGTGTGGCCCAAAAACCAAAAAAAAAAACTTTTCTTGAGTGGATCAAGTTGCCATAGGAGCAGATTTTGGAGACATCCTGCGAACTGAGCTCTTGACAGTGGTTTCTGGGGTGCTGTTGGATTCCTTTAACCAACAATGATTGTTGAACCTTTTCCAAGCATAGAACAGATTCCGACTTCATTTGTTATCTCCATGTTGATCAGAAGTGATTTTGTGCTGGGACAACAACAAGCAGTTCCTGAAATAGGGACTCTGCTGGAATTTCCCCTCCATTCCCTTTCTATGAGAAGTAAAAGCACAGGACAGCAGCTGAGACCTGTCCTTGCTCAAAGCTGTTCCTCCTAGCAAGCGATGATAGAGAGAGAAGCCTGACCACTTGGCTGGGGGGGGGTGAGCTTTCCCTCCCAAGAACTGGGGGCGCTTGCTGGCAGGTAGGGGGCACATGTATTGGTGGACTGTGCCTGCTTCACTCTACCGCTTTCCTTACCCAAACTCCTTCTCACTTGCCATGGAATCCACAGACCCCCCAAGGAATCCTGGAGCGAATTGGTGTGTGGACTCTGAACATAACAGGGAATGCAGGAGCCACGCTGGATATTCTGGTGGAGAATATGGGGCGGATAAACTATGGCTCAGGGATCAACGATTTTAAGGTAAGACCAGCCAGACTGTTGGGAGGAAGAGTCCACATCTCAGCTGTCCAAGGAGGTTTTCATGACTTCATATGGATCCAGGAGCCACTATTTTATGTCATGTAATTTATGTAATTTTATGTAATTACATTTTATGTAATGTTATTGGGGAGCTGAAGGGTCTCCCAATTAGTGGATAGGTGTCCCATACTTGGCCAACTGGGCTATATAGCTCATTGTTCAGGTCGACAGGGCGGCCCAGGGGTGTTCTGGGGCCACAAGGACTAAACTCAGAGAAATTCAGGGCATTATGCAGCACCAAGGACTGAAACCAGTTCTTTGTATGGGTACCTGTAGCCCCTCAGCTATCACCTCCTAGAAGCAATATGGGGTTTGGGGTATTTTTTGGTTGGGTTTGTTTGTTTGTTTGTTTTTGGTAATCCCAAAGGCATTCAGGGTTTACTTCTGGCTTTGCACTCAGAAATTGCTCCTGGCAAGCTCAGGGGACCATATGGGATGCTGGGGATTGAACTCGAGTTCCCCCAGGTTGGCCACATGCAAGGCAATCGCCCTACCACTGTGTTATATCTCCAACCCCAGAAATTCATTTTTTAGGGGCCATCCTGTGTTTGGGAGTTACTACTGGCTTAGTGCTCAGAGGTTAGTCCAGGCAATGCTCAGGAGCCCATGTGGTACCAAAGATTGAATAAGGATCCAACACAAAACCCTTTAAGCTGCCTTTCCAGTCCTAGAAGCAGTTTTTCAGACTACACGTTCTTTGTCAGATTTTAATTAATCTACCTTGATTTGTTTCGAAGCCAGGTGGCTGGGTTGTTTTGAAGATCTGTTTTCCTCTGCAGATGATGAAACTCAGGAGTTGAGCTTTTTAAGCATGTTTCCTTGGGTTTGTTTACCATCCTTCTGCAGAGACGCTAGAGAGAGGAAGCAACTCACGATGTTTTTCCTTTGCTGGAAACCCCTACCTGCAGGCCAGAGCAATAGCACTGGGGAAGGTGTTTGCCTTGAATGCAACCGACCCGAGTTTCAATCCCCAGCATTCCATCTCACCACCTGAGCACTGTCAGGAGTAATTTCTGAGTGGAGTAGACCCTGAAAAGCACTGGGTATGGCCCAAAAAAGCCAGAAAAGAAAAAGAAAAAAAAAAAATCCACGTGCTTTGTGTCAGGCACTTCAGTGCCCAGCCCTAGGCTGTTCTTTTATGGGTATGGGACAGTTCATGACATCTGGAATGTAAGTAGCTTTTCCCTACCTGGGTTCCTCCAACTTCTGTTGGTCGATTTTTCTCAAGCACATTTTTGAACTGTATTTAGTAAATGTTCCTTAAGCCCCTTCTCTCTGCGAGATGTTCCATGGGGTACAAGATGCTGAGACACCTGCTCTGCCACATGGAGCTTGTCTTCTGATCTTGGGAATAAGGCTGCCCCAAGGGAATTGGGGGCCATCACATGTAGGACAGGACAGATATCGGGGCTACTCCCTGCCTCCCTGAGTGGCAGCTCAGACACACTCTTAGGCAGTGTCTGTGCAGGCCTACCTGGCCTCCAGCTCCGATGTTCCCAGCATAGTCATGTATTCCAGCTAGGTTAGTGGCCTTCCTGCTGATGTTTGTCCTACTGGGCCAGCACAAGGCCCAAACAACATCATATGCTCAGGTCATAGCATTGAACTTCAGGCCTGGTTTGCTGAGAATCACCAGTGGTCCCTGGGACCTCCTGAAAACCACTTGCAACACTCCCAAATAAAAGCTCTTTTAAGTCAACTCTTGGGGCTGGAGAGATAGCATGGAGGTAGGGCATTTGCCTCACATACAGAAGGACGGTGGTTTGAATCCCGGCATCCTATATGGTCCCCCGAGCCTGCCAGGAGCAATTTCTGAGCTTACAGCCAGGAGGGACCCCTGAGCGCTGCCAGGTGTGACCCAAAAACAAACAAACAAACAAACAAAAAAAAGTCAATTCTTTGCCTGTATAGGGAGAACTCTGGCCTGCTATGGGGCCATCCTGTCCTGAGAAACAGAGAGAATGCTGAGTTGGGAATGGGCCTCTTCCCAGGAGCCTCTTCCTTTAAGCCTAGTACATAGACTCTTACAATTCCTGGTTCAGCGGTAAGGCATTTGCCTTGTACGCAGCCAACCTGGCACAGACCTGGGTTTGATCCCCGGCATCCCGTACGGTCCCACAAGCCTGCCAGGAGCAACTTCTGAGTTCAGAGCCAGAAGTATCTCCTGGCCCAAAAACCAAAATAAAACAAAAACAAACAAATAAACAAAACAATTCCTGGTTCACATCTCCATTACCATGAACGCTGCATCTGCCCTTCAATCTTGTGCAGGAAGGCGACCTAGGAAGACTATTCCTTGCCTCCCTATCCCAGCCCCAGCTCATCGCTTTGCATCTGTTCCACAGGGTCTGGTCCAGAACTTGACACTCGGCTCCAGTGTCCTCATGAACTGGACCATCTTCCCACTGGACACAGAGGAGGCAGTGCGCAGCCACCTGGGGGGCTGGGAGGACCATGACAGTGGCCGTCATCTCAGAGCCTCTGCCCATTCATCTACCTACATGCTCCCAACCTTCTACGTGGGAAACTTTTCCATCCCCACAGGTATCCCAGATCTGCCCCAGGACACCTATATGCTGTTTCCAGGATGGACCAAAGTAAGTGTCTTCATGCAGAAGGTTCAGGGCCAGCCTTGCACATCTAATTTCAATGCATGTGAAAAAATAAGAAAAATCCTGTTCCCCAGCCATGGGTCTGTCTTAGAGGTTCCCCTCTGTGTTTTTTTTTTTGTTTGTTTGTTTTGTTTTGGCCACACCCAGTGGCGCTCAGGGATCACTCCTGGCTCTGAGCTTAGAAATTGCTCCTGGCAGGCTTGGGGTATCATATGGGATGCCTGGGATCGAACCTGGGTCCATCCCAGGTCATCACGTGCAAGGCAAACGCCCTACCACTGGGCTATCACTCTGGCCCATCCTGACCATAGTTCTTGAAGGGAAAATAATTAATAAATTGGACTTAATCAAAACTTTTAAAATGTTTGTTCTTTGAAAGGCATTATTAAGAAAATGAAAACCCAAGTCACAGGCTAGGAGAATAGTTTTCAAATAAGATATCAATGAAATACTTATATCTAGAATATACAAAGAAATTTTTTACAACTAAATAATAGGAAGACAAATAGCTTAATAAATGGGAGGCTGGATTTAGTATATTTGGGTAAGCCCTGAGCACCACTGGGTGTGACCCCAACATACACACACACACACACACACACACACACACACACACACACACACACAGAGCAAAATAACTTAATGTAATCCACCAACCGAGATAGAGGAATGGCTAAATGGCTTGCAAAAAGGGCTGGAGAGAGCACAGCGATAGGGCATTTGCCTTGCACACAGCCGACCCAGGACAGATGTTGGTTCAAATCCCAGAATCCCATATGGCCCCCTGAGCATGCCAGGAGTGATTTCTGAGTGCAGAACTGGTAGTAACCCCTGATCACTGCCAGGTGTGACTCTCCCCCCAAAAAGAGCAGTAGGTCAAGACTATTAATTATCATCAAAGTGTAAATTCCCAACAACATACTGCTCACACTCACAAGATATACAAGCCCACATGAGAGGCAAACACCCTACCTGCTGTACTATCTCTGCTTCCCTCATATTTTTTATTAGAGTTGCACTTATAGTAGAGTTGACATTCATACAGTTATCTCACTCCAACCTCCCACCTGTGCCCTTGTGTCATCTCCAGGCCACTCACACAGGAGCCACCTACTATACTAACCACCTGCTATATCCACTATACTATCCACTACTATACTATTTCAATCCACTCATCCTTTTGCCCTTCCACTCTATTTGGTTTGAGTTTGCATTTGGGGTTCTACCTGCTCTGTTCAGGAATTACTCCTGGCAGTACTCGAGGGACCAGAGATGGCATCTGGACTCAAATATGGGTCAGCTAAATGTGACGCAAGAGCCACTGTACCACGTCTCTGGTCTTACCCATACATACTGTCTCCTTGGGGTATCCCTGGTGTTGTTCAGGAGTCACACTCAGAGGTGCTCATCCTTCAGCCCTTTTGAGCTGTCTCTTCCAGCTCATTTCATATTTTTTGATAGGTCCACCATTAGCCTTCGTTGGTTTACCAGCTACAAAGCATGCCAGGGGATCTCTGGTGCTTTCATCAGAGCCTCACTGACTTCAGTCCCAGAATCCCTGACTTGTCTGGCAGTTCTTGTTCTCTCTCTTCCCCTTTCCCCAGCTGCCCTTCCATCCTAAGCCACTCTTCTGCTGCCACTTTACCCTCCTCCCACCTTCTCTGCTCACAGCTCCCCTCCTAGGCTGCTAGCAGGTATAGCTCCTTTTCCTCAGCTTCCTGTCAAACTTATCTCTCCACCTCCACCCTCACTTCCGGTGAGGGAGTCTTAACTCTGATTCTCCTCCCCACCTTCTTCCTCCAGAAGATCTTATTCTCACAGGTCTTCCTGCTGCATTTTGTCAGTTTTTCTGTCCTATTACCATTTATAGCCCAGAAGTGATAGCTCAGGCTCTAACCCTAAAAAAATAAAAAAATAAAAAAATAATAATAACGCTTCACCCCACCACATCCCATCTTCCTGCACTGGTTGGTGGTTCATTCTTGTCCCCTTGTTTCACACACACACACACACACACACACACACACACACACACACACACACACACCTTCCTTTTCCCAGTCTCCTTCTTGACCTCACAGAGATTTAGGCTTCCTTTCTTCACACCCTTTCATTGGCTCACTCAGTGCACCTGGCCACTGTATTGCCATATCTGGCATCCCTCCTTCTAGATAGAACTTCTGTAAGCCCTTAATTTTAGAAATGGCTAATCCTGTCTCCTCTGAGCCCTCTTCATGCCTCCCTCCCAGAGACTTGGCATCACCATGGTTCAAGGCATTAGGGCAACACTTTGTTTTTACCCTTTGAGTTTGCACCTTCCTGAGAGGCATACGTTTCCATATTATTCCTATCATGTCCTTCCCTCGGGGTCCAGACTATATGGCTAACCATCCCCACAGAAAAAAAGTAGGAGAAGGATGTGAGTCCTCAGGTTGGGATACTGGGTCTGACTGAAGACTTTAGATTCAGGGCCAAGCAGACATGAATTGTAGTTGCCCAAAAGGGGTCAGACTGGGTCTTCAGGGAAGCTGCTGTCAGGAGACATGAAACAGCAGAAGAGCACGCCTGAAACAGGAATGAAGAGAAGGGCTGGGGCTCAAAGCAGACCTAAAGAACAGAATATATAGAGAATACGTCAGAGGAGAGAGGTGGGTAGGGGACATGCTGGGCTTTGCAGGTCAAAGGAGGTCACCGGATATTGATCATAAAGGACTCCCTCCATTTTTCATCCTACTCAGAACTCGAGTCACTGCCTCTGCACTCACCACAAGAAACACCTATAGTAAAATCTCTCATCATGCTCCAGCTGAAGATGGGCAGAAAGAGGTTCCTGTATGATTGCAAATGTCTGTGGTGGGGCTCCCTGGACCCCAGGTCTGCCCCAGTCTGAGACAGACTAGCTCAGGCCTGGAAGAGGAGATTGTTGGTGCAGATTACCAGAACATGGAATCAGTACCTTGCCCAAGAGCAGGAATGAAACAGGAGAGGGAAGGCCCTGACCCAAAAGCCATTGTTCATTGAGGACTGCTGGAAAGGGCAAACTCCTGTCTGGGAAATAGCTCCAACTCAGCCTTAGGGTTTGGGCTCTCTGGATTTCATCTTTCCCCAGATCCTGCTGTGTGCAGAATGCACACAGGAAAAAGAGCTTCTTAGCCCCGGGTAGTCTTGAGTGGGGCATCAACCTTGAACCACCCCCCACATCCCATTCTAGAAATCCTTCCCCAGCCAGCCTTGACCTTGGATGACCTTGGATGAACCTATTCATTCCCAACCCATACATCAAGCTCCTGCTAAGAGTCAAAAACCCAGTGGTACAATGAAAAGAATGCCATGGGGAAGTGAGACACAGGCATTGACAAGTGAAACAAAGGGGGCCCGGAGAGATAGCACAGCGCTGTTTGCCTTGCAAGCAGCCGATCCAGGACCAAAGGTGGTTGGTTCGAATCCCGGTGTCCCATATGGTCCCCCGTGCCTGCAGACAGCCAGGAGTAACCTCTGAGCA
This sequence comes from Suncus etruscus, assembly GCF_024139225.1. Lineage (NCBI taxonomy): Eukaryota > Metazoa > Chordata > Mammalia > Eulipotyphla > Soricidae > Suncus > Suncus etruscus. Next base: position 7,289,101 of record NC_064867.1, read on the forward strand.
CCGCCGGGTGTGACCCAAAAACCAACACACACACACACACACACACACACACACAAAACATAAAGACAAGTGAAACAAAGGGATAGTTAGGAGGGAGAGGAAGAGGCAGTCTAGGACAAGAAAGTCCTTCAGGTCTGCCCTTTTCCTCATTCCTGTTTCAGACATGCTCATCTGCTGTTTCATGTCTCCTGACAGCATCTTCCCTGAGGTCCAGCTCGACCCCTCTTGGGCAGCTACCATTCATGTCTGGGTATTTATCAGTGCAAAATTTGGGGGACTGTTGGACACTGTGGGTCAGCAAAGACCAAGGATCTTGTTTGAGGACCAAGTGGCAAGACCTAGGACCTCAATAGCTGTTGTTCTGACCTAGAGGAAGGGAAGCAGCTGGTTTTATGCCTTGTTGAAGTTTAAACCTCAGTAAGTCATTCCTTCCTGTAAATGGTAAATCTCACCTGCTCTTTTGTTTTAATCCCTTTTCTTCTCCAACATCATTAGATTAGCAGATAAATGTCTGCCCTTGCCCTTTTCCCTGCTACCCCTCTTTATGTGACAGGCCGAGACCTTCGAAGAAGGCTGGTCTTTGCCTATTACACAGATCTTAATGTATGTATTCCTTGCTCATAGCAGACTTATTTTAGGGTTCCCCGGCTTACCAGATTGCAGCAAGCCTCTAGGGTGAATGACAAGTGGGTGTGTTTTTAGCCACTGGAAAGGACAGGAAAGAAGGTGTCTGTCTGAATGGGATGAATAGCCCTTCTGTTCTTTTTTTTTTTAATCACTATCAGATTTTTTTTTGGGGGGTTACACTCATCTCTATTGTCTTTAAGTGTTATTACCATATTATTTTTTTTCAATCCAACAAATGAGTGTGATCATTCCGTGTCCCTCTTCTGTTTCTTTTCTAACCAATTTTTAGACTTCAAACCTTTGGAAAGGTCCCTGGGAAGCAGAGGGTGCAGGTCTCTGGATTTCTGATTGTGGCTATCATTTTACTCTTGAATTCTTGAGTCTGGAGCAATAGCTCAGCAGGTAGGACATTTGCCTTGCATGCAGCCAACACAGGTTTTATTCCCAACATCCCATATAGTTTTTGAGCATTATTGCCAGGAATGATTTCTGAGCTCAGAACCAGAAATAAGTCCTGAGAACTGCCAGGCATGGCCCTAAAACACACACACACACACACACACACACACACACACACACACACACATACACACACACACACACAATATTCTTTCTTGGTTCTTGGGCCATACCTGGCAGTGATCAAGTGTTAACTGGCTCTGCAGTTAGGAATCACTCCAGGCAGGCTCAGGAACCATATGGGATACTGGGGATCGAACCCAGGTTGATTGTGTGCCAGGCAAATGCCCTATCCACTGTACTATCCAGCTGTGCTCTTTGGTATTTTGTGTTGCCAGATAGTCTTTTTGTTTTGTTTTGTTTTGGGCCACACCCGGTGGTGCTCAGGGGTTGCTCCTGGCTCTACACTCAGAAATTGCTCCTGGCAGACTTGGGAGACCATATGGGATGTAACTCAGTTGAGAGACTGTGAACTCTGTTCCCACATTCCTCCATTCAGCCTGATGCCATCCAATGGCACTGCCGTTACATTCCAATGACCCCCTCCAGACTATAATAATAGCAACAAAAAGAGACAGGAAGTAGGAAAAAGCTGAGCCAGTTGTATGCTATGCAAATTATATTTCTATAAGATATCAGACACATGTGGGCCCAAGGGAGAGCTCCGAGGGCTGGAATACATACTTTGCAGGTTGGAACCAGGGTTTGATGCCCAGCACTGGATGGTCCCCAAGTACCACTGAGAGTGGCCACACACAAAAAATTGCAGAGGATTTTTGGGCCACCTCAGTGGTACATGCTGATCCCTTGCAGTGGTATTGGGGACCAGTGGCTACATGTAAGGCAAATACCTTAATCCCTGTACTATCTCTTCAACCCTAATATCTTAGAAAAATTGGAGGGGAGCTGGAGTGGTGGCACGGAGCGGTAAGTTATCTGCCTTGCTGGCGCTAGCCTAGGACGAACCGCAATTCCCCCGGCATCCCAAATGGTCCACCAAGCCAGGAGTGATTTCTGAGTGTATAGCCAGCAGTAACCCCTGAGTGTTAGTGGGTGTAACAAAAAAAGAAAAGAAAAAGTAAAATTGGAAGGAGCCACACTCTGTAGGGTTCAGAACTTATTCCTGGCTCTGTGCTCAGTTATCTTCTCACCCCCATGCTGGCTCTCCAGCCCCACTGGACTACCGTATCATACAAACTGCCTCAGGGATAATGCTAGATTAGAAGTGAATAAAGGAGGCTGGAGTGGTAGTGCAGCAGTAGGCACTTGCCTTGCACATGGCTGATCCAGGATGGACTTCAGTTCAATCCCCAGTGTCCCATATGGTCCCCCAAGCCAGGAGCAATTTCTGAGTGCATAGCCAGGAGTAACTCCTAAGCATCACTGGATGTAGCCCAAAACTAAAAAAAAAAAAAAAAAAAAAAAGAACTGAATAAGACCTGAAGAATAAGACTGAGTTATATGATCCATAGAAGCAGGAAAAGATCCAGAACAAGAAAGATATTGTGAGGGAGAGGGTGATGAAGTCAGTGTCTCGGTGGAGATGGTTCAACAGTGAATGGAAGAATTAATTTATATTGAGAAGGTCACTTCTTGGTGGGAAGTGATTTGCAGCATGAAGAAGCTAGAAGCCTGGACTCCTGTGGGAAACGATTATAATTATGTCAAAAAAGAGTGATCCAGGGGCCAGAGTGATAGCATAGCCCAGTGGTAGAGCATTTGCCTTGCATGCGGCTGACCTAGGACGGACCTGGGTTCAATCCCTGGCATCCCATATGGTCCTCCAAGCCAGGAGACAACCAGATGGTCGGAGCGTCCTGTGTGGGTATAGGATGGGAGAGATAGGTAAAAGGTGACACTTAGATCAAGGTCAGTTACCATGGAATCAAGCTGTCTGAATTTTAACATTAAGCGGGGCCCAATGGGATAAAAGACGTATTCTTTGAACCGTGTCAGGTACTAATAGGAAAGTAACTGGGTGGGTCTAGATGGATGCTGTACATATATATGTACATACGGGCCCGGAGAGATAGCACAGTGGCGTTTGCTTTGCAAGCAGCTGATCCAGGACTGAAGGTGGTTGGTTCAAATCCCGGTGTCCCATATGGTCCCCCGTGCCTGCCAGGAGCTATTTCTGAGCAGACAGCCAGGAGTAACCCCTGAGCACCGCCGGGTATGACCAAAAAAAAAAAAAACAAAAAACAAAACAAAACAAAAAAAATATATATATGTACATACATATATATAGCCCTATATAACTCCAACTCTTATCTGAAGGGCACATTCCTATAGGTATAGAAGCTGATAAAGAGATACAGAAGCTAATAAGGGATTATACAAGCTACAAAGCAGTTTAGCAAAAAGCAGAAACTTTCATGGGGAAAGTAGAATTCTCAAAGTTCCACATGGGCTCTCCGCTACTGAGTAGGAAAGAAAGAATAGCAGAGAGCAGTCTAGGTTGGACATGTTTGGTCTTGAGATGATCTAGCCAGAGAACTGTCGGTGGACTGATGCTTCTTTCTGATTAACGAAGAAGTAGGTCAGGCATTTCCGGGAAGCTATCATTGATTGGAACTGTTAGTATTACTGTGGTGATAAAAGCAGAGGGTGGTGTGTCTGCCAGGGGTCACACTGTGGTCAGAGAAAGTCAGACTATGGGACAGTCACTTGAGGTGCTGCCCCGGGAAGACCCAGAGGCCACGGGGTTTCACTCTGAAAGGGCCTGGCCCACTAGAGATTCCCTGTGCTGATTCAAAATGCCATATGAGAGCTGGAGATATAGTACAGTGGGTAGAGCATTTATTTGCTTTGCATATAGCATGGAACATGGAACATGGGTTCAATCTCCAGCATCCCATAGGGTCTCCCAAGCACCACCAAGAGTAATTCCTGAGTGCAGAATCAAGAGTAAGCTCTAAGGGTCCAGAGAGAGAGTATGGCGGTAGGGCGTTTGCCTTGCACACCAACCCAGGACGGACCCAGGTTTGATGCCCGGCATCCCATGTGGTCCCCTAAGCCTGCGAAGAGCAATTTCTTTTTTGTTTTGTTTTGTTTTGTTTTTGGGCCACACCCGATGGTGCTCAGGGGTGACTCCTGGCTGTCTGCTCAGAAATAGCTCCTCGCAAGCATGGGGGGGGGGGAACCATATGGGACACCAGGATTCGAACCAACCACCTTAGGTCCTGGATCCGCTGCTTGCAAGGCAAATGCCGCTGTGCTATCTCTCCAGGCCCAAGAGCAATTTCTGAGCACAGCCAGGAATAGCCCCTGAGCACTGCCAGGTGTGGCCCAAAAACAAAAACTAAAATGGTCTCTCTAGTCATTCAGCAAACTGCTGAGGAGGAGACCTACAAGCCTGGGGGAAGGTGGTGCTGCCAGAGGTGATATTTTCTTCTCTCTCTCCCCAGGGTCAGGTCTGGATCAACGGCTTTAACCTCGGCCGCTACTGGCCAGCTAAGGGCCCTCAGATGACCTTGTTCGTGCCTCGGAACATCCTGGTGACCTCGGCTCCAAATAACATCACGTTGCTCGAACTGGAAGGCGCTCCCTGCAGAGACTATGACCCGCAGCACTGTACCGTGGAGTTTGTGGACAAACCAGTAATCAGCTCCATGGAAACGGTATGTCTCAGACCTACATTTGTCCCTGTGTTCTTTTTCTTCCTGGGCTTTTGGCATTGGGGGGATTTGGGGCCACACCTAACATGCTCAGGGCCCACTCCTAATGCTGCACTAACATGAATTCGGTTGACCACTTGCAAAGCAACTGCCTGAATAGTGGTACCATCTCTGTGGCCCCTGACCCACCCTCTCACAGATATGGCTAACCAAGACTCGTCCCTCGCCCCAGACTAAGGACTAAGGTTTCCCTGTGAAGGAGACCTAGTGGTGGCACAGGTACCTTTGCAGAGACAGGAAGAAAACTGCAGTGGGGTTGGCCGGTCCTGGTTGTAGAAAGGGACTCTTCCCAGCCTCTCTCCACTCCAGGTTAACAGCTGCTGGGAAGGGCAGATGACACCCAGAAAAAGTGTTAGGAGTTGGGAAGAAGTGGGGGGCTGACCATGGGGCATGTTCCTGCCTTGAGGACAGCAGGTCCCTGGCAGACAAAGGACTGGGACTGGGGTTTCTCAAAGCCTTCCAGTTGCCCTTCTTGGTCTTCGGGGACTTTACAAGCAGGTCCAACTCCTCCCCATATGAATGATTTTCCTTCTTCAACAGAGAAAGATGCGGCGGGATAGCAAGTGGCACAGCGGAGCTGATCAGGCACCCTAGGAAGCGACAGACTGGCTTTGTACCCTGAGAAAAACCCCAGCTACGGCTGGCTCTGCTTAGAGCAGAACCTCCTGTCTGCTGCTGCCAGCCCAAGGCATCCTCTGTGGCTCCAAACACGAAGCCCAACCATGAGGCTGGAGCAGCCTTTTACATTCAACTTCCAGACACCAAATAGGGATCAACATCTTAAGCTTGCCCACACGTGGGAGATCTGCTCAGAGGTGAGGGGAGCTGTTCCTACCCCAACAACTGACCCCCAGTGGCCTAAGATAGGTGGTATATTCCCTCTCTCCTCCAGCAATAAAGAGGAACGATGCATTTCCGAAGGCCTCTTTTAATCTTCATCTTTGCCAATCAGATTGTTTGATTAACATGCAGGAAAGATCTCTGCTGAGTAGCTCAGCTACCTCAGGTTCCTGATTCCCTGATGATTCAGTCCTGATGTTCTAGCCTTTGCCTTCCTTTCTGTAAAAAAAAAAGAAGTGAAGAAGTGGTTGAGTTACTAGAGCAGTCACCACATCATCCCCTAAATCCTAAGTTTGTTTTTTTTTTTGTTTGTTTTTTTACTTTTTGGGTCACACCCAGCGGTGCTCAGGGGATACTCCTGGCTGTCTGCTCAGGAATAGCTCCTGGCAGGCACGGGGGACCATATGGGACACCGGGATTCAAACCAACCACCTTTGGTCCTGGATCAGCTGCTTGCAAGGCAAACGCTGTTGTGCCATCTCTCTGGGCCCCTAAATCCTAAGTTTCTAGGTGGGAAGAGAATCAATGTTCCAAGGGCATTTAAACAATTGCATAGCCTCTAAAAATTGCTGCTGGGTCCAAAGGGGTATCTTCACAGGATCCTGGTACATTCCTTGCAATTCCTATGCTTTAGTCAGAGACCTCACAGCTCTGCTGGGGGTGGGATTTACGGAGCCGCAGATCATCTGTCCAGGTCTGAGCCAGCCAGTGTGTGGAACTCTGTCTGCTTCCACAGAAGTACAAGCTCTGATATTTTATTTGGAAAAATTATGTCTTCTTTTTAGTAAATAAAATTTGTGTGTGAATCATCTTACTGGTTTGGTTTGTTGTTTTATTTGTTTGGGGGCTACAACTGGTTTACTCCTGACATTCAGGAAACTATACGGGGTGCTGGGGATCAAGTTCGGGTTGGCCTTGTACGACGAGGCGCTTTGGCCCTAGTTTTCTAGTTTGAGAAAACACCCAGTCAGCGCTGCTCCTGGCTCTGAGTTTGAAAGTTACTCTCAGTGGTGCTGGGGATAACCATGTGGTACTTTGATTACATTAAGGTTAGCTATATGCTATATGCTAACTCCTATCCTAACTCTCCAATCCCAATCTCCAATGTTAACTGTTTTGGGGAAGTGAGGGGGAGGGTTGGGTCACCCCCAGAAGACTCGGGACTTTCTCCTGGATCTGCTCAAGGATCACTCCTGGCAGGGCTGGGTGAACCATATGTGATGCCAGGAACCACATATGAGTGGTTGCTTGTTTGCAGGACATACACCATAATCTCTGTAATATCTCTGACCTGATGTTATTAAATGACAGGTTTTTTGTTTCTTTTTGGGGGGGTTGGGTTACTCCCAGCTCTGAGCTCAAAATCACTCCTGGCAGACTCCAGGAACCATTGGGATGCTTGGGATCGAATCTGAGTCCATTCCGGGTTCAGTAGCATGCAAGACAAATGCCCTACTGCTGTGCTATCTCTCCAGCCCCAATATATATTCTCAACCTACTTGGTAAATACCAGGGATCACAATTAATGAATACATGGTTTTTATGCCACATTCAGAAATCGCTCCTGGCAAGCTCATGGTTTGGGGGAATATGGGATGCCGGGAATCGAATTCAGGTCTGTTCCAGGTCAGCTATATACATGGCAAACACCCTATCACTGTGCTATCTCTCCAGTCTCTCAATGACAGATTCTGACTTCAAGCATAACTATACCTGTGCATGTTTAACAAGCCTCTTCACTAACTACAGGAAATAGTCGAAGTCAGCCTAGTTGAGTGCTGGTTTTGGAACTTCCTTTGACTTCCTTTTGAGTTTCTAGATATCTACTTAATATCCCATAAATGTAACTCAAAAGGCTCCTGCCTCCATCCTAAATGATGGCAGTTGGAGAGGATATGTGGTAGAAGATTTGTCTGGACACATAAGTTGCTATCAGTGATGACGTGGACCTATATTTATGTGAAAACCCCTTTCTAGTAGGCAGTGGGAGAAAAAAACAGATCATCTTAAGTTTGACATCACATTGCATGACTAGGGACATAGAGAGATGGTACAGCTGATAAGGCATTTGCTTTGTATGTGGCTGTTGTATTAAATAATTAAAGATGGTGCTGGATGGCGATGGATGGTGAAGGATGGAGGCCTTTGTTCTTAGGCCCCAGCCACGTGGCTTCATCCCCCATTAACCAGCGGGTCTGGGGTTCAGGAAAGCGACGGGTATTGAACTCACTCACAGGCAGGCATCAGGAAGCATCAACTTTATTCATACCCTATCCACCACATGTGTGGTCTCTATCCTAACCTTTCAAGCATTCAGCCATTCTTAGCTAGCCCTGCGTCTTAACTCCTTTCAGCCATCTCCCTTTGACCTCCATGCTGGTCAAAGACCAAAAGAGGCAAAGACCCTAATCCCCTGGGTCAAAGGCTTTATATAACCTTCCAAGACCACTCCCCGGAATGGGAGGGGTCTTGCAGGTAAGGTTGCACCTAATATCCGATTCCCAAGACCCCTCCCAGAAAAGGGCGGGTCTCAGGTAAGTACACCTAAATCCAGGGTGGAGTTACATGTGGCCATTCCCCAAATTTCATGCTGAGTTCAATTCCCAGAATCCTCATTTGGTCCTCTGAGCCCTGCCAGGAGTGTTCCGAGTGCAAAGCCAGGAATAAGGCCTGAACGCTGCCAGATGTCACCCTAAACAACAACAAAACCACTTTGTATGAGTAAATATAGGAATGGCTCCCGTCCACACAGCAGGCTGATCACATGTATACAGTGGGCACATGTTGCACAGTGCATACATGGCACAAACATGCTCATACCTGGTGCACCTGTCCTGCCATGGCAGTGCTCTTCCGCCTCACTTGATATTTGAACCTACCACCAGGTCAAGAAGGGACTAGGGAGAGCTTTATGGACTCATTTCCTCACTCTTTTCCCATCGTTCAATTACCAAAAACTTTCATAATGATACTTGAGAACTCTGCTCAGTGATCAGCTTTGGACAGAAATGAGAGACATGCTGGTACAGCAGCATGGACCCAGGCACAGTCCCACAGCATCTGTGAGACGAGTGCAAGATCTCTAGCTGGCCCTGTGTGGAAGGCTTTATCTCATCTGTTCTTACCTCCTCTCAGTCCGTCAGTCCTCCAGACACATCTACAGCAGGGAACAGAAGTTCATTTTACAGGTAGAAACAGGTCAAGCTTTAGTGAAAGATAGAATTACATTTCAGGTTGGTGGGTCTCCAGGCAAGCCAAAGTCTGTCTTAACACCTATGAAGGAATCTTTTGGGATTCTCTTTTTTCTATACACCAGGGCATCCTCTGTTGTTAAAAAATAAAATCTGGGGCCAGCGTGGTGGCGCTAGAGGTAAGGTGTCTGTCTTGCCAGCGCTAGCCTAGGACGGACCGTGGTTTGATCCCCCAGCGTCCCATATGGTCCCCCAAGCCAGGAGTGACTTCAGAGCGCATAGCCAGGAGTAACCCCTGATCGTTACCGGCTGTGGCCCAAAAAACAAACAAAAAAATCTTTGCCAAAGAGATAGCACATCGGTAGGGTGTTTGCCTTGCACACAGCCGATCCAGGAAAGATGGTGGTTTGAATCCCAGAATCCCATATGGTCCCTATGCCTGCTAGGAACAATTTCTGAGGCAAAAGCCAGGAGTAACCTCTGAGTGTCACTGGTTGTGGTGGCCAAACAAAACAAAACTATACAAAAAGTATTCCACCTGAACTCCACTGACAGCCCTCCAACTCTGGACTTCCTCTGCAATGTCAATATTGCCTCTCCAGTGTCATCCTTACAATATGATTTCCTGACCTCTAAAATCGATGTAGAGTTGTATAGATACTACCTCTAATTGCCTCTATTACTTGCCTTGAAAACGTTTTTGAGAGTGGGAGGGGCACACCTGGTTCTGTGCTCGGAGTGACCCCTGGCAGTGTTCGGGGACCACATATGGTGCCTAATTCAAGTCCTGGGGTTGGCTGTACATAAGGCTGCCTTGTCTCTATGTAGTTCCGAAGTGAAACCCAGTGCTATTCTGGGTCTGCTGGGGCCTTGTCCTCCTCTTTCCAGCCCTGAGGTCTGTGACAGGACCCAGAAGTTATCCAGCTGTCTCTACAGACTCTCAATTCACCCCCACACCACACACACACACACACACACACACACACACACGCAGTTTCACTTGCACCCCCTCGGCATTTCCCCACCCCAAGAAGTCTCCCTGGGGAGTTTCAGGTACATTTTCTGAATTTTCCTGGCCCCAGAAGCACCATCTCCCCAGATGCAACAGGCCAGGTTCTGGGATAGGTTCAATTCACCCACCACACAAATGAGCAGTCAGGTAGACCGTGTTCTTTCTGTTTGTTTGTTTGTTTTGTTTTGTTTTGTTTTGGGGACACACCCAGTGATGCTTAGGGGTTACTCCTGGCTCTGCGTTCAGAAATCGCTCCTGGGGGCTGGAGAGATAGCATGGAGGTAAGGCGTTTGCCTTTCATGCAAGAGGTCATCGGTTCGAATCCCAGCGTCCCATATGGTCCCCCGTGCCTGCCAGGAGCAATTTCTGAGCATGGAGCCAGGAGTAACCCCTGAGCACTGCCGGGAGTGACCCAAAAACCACAAAAAAAAAAGAAATCGCTCCTGGCTTAGGGGACCATATAGGACACCAGGATTTGAACCAACTTCTGTCCTGGATTGGCTGCATGCCAGGCAAACACCCTACTGCTGTGCTATTGCTCCTGCTCTGGTAGGGTGTGTTCTGCCGGGACCAATGAGGGACCTGAGAGCAAGAAGCAAGCCCTGCCAACTGGCCCCCAATTTTAGTCCTTCAGGTAACAAGAACTCACAGTTTTTCTCATGCGATGCTTGGTAGACACCAGCTCACAGTTGTCAGGCCCAAGGAGAAAACTTGGTCAAGTACTTGAGAAACCATCCCAGAGAGTCCCTGGAGAGTTAATTTGAGGTGACCTTGCTGAGTCTGCATGGTTTATTATATTGTGATTGAGATGGCCAACAATTGAAAGGCCTTTTGGAATATGATATGTGTGTTGTATCTACCAAAAAGAAGAGAAGAGCTTTTTAGAAGTCTCTTGGTTAGGGCCAGTGATAGTATAGCGGGTAGGGCTTGCACAAGGCTGACCCTGCATACCGTATGGTCTCCCACCCCTGAGCATGTCAGGAGTAATTTCTGAGTACATAGCCAGAAGTATCCCCTGTAGGGGCCAGAGAGATAGCATGGAGATAAGGAGAGATAGTATGGAGGTAAGGCGTTTGCCTTGCATGCAGAAGGTCGTGGTTTGAATCCCGGCATCCCATAGGGTCCCCTGAGCCTGCCAGGAGTGATTTCTGAACGATTTCTGAGCCAGGAGAAACCCCTGAGCGCGCTGCCGGGTGTGACTCAAAAAACAAAACAAAAAAAAGTATCCCCTGTGTAATGCTGTTTTTGTGGCCCAAAAACAAATAGACAAAAAGAAAAAGATCCTGTGACTGAGAAACCAATAATCAAGAATACATCTTTAGGGGCCGGAGAGATAGCATGGAGGTAAGGCGTTTGCCTCTCATGCAGGAGGTCATCGGTTCGAATCCCGGCGTCCCATATATGGTCCTCCCGTGCCTGCCAGGAGCAATTTCTGAGCCTGGAGCCAGGAATAACCCCTGAGCACTGCCGGGTGTGACCCAAAAACCACAAAAAAAAAAAAAAAAAAAAAAAAAAAAAAAAAAAAAAGAATACATCTTTAGGGGGGTGGGGAGGAGGGAGATCTGGGAAATTGGTGGTGGGAATGTTGCACTGGTGAAGGGGGGTGTTCTTTACATGACTGTAATCATACAACTATAATCATGTTTGTAATCATGGTGTTTAAATAAAGATAATTATTAAAAAAAAAGAATACATCTTTGAGGTCATTGTATTCTATCCATTTCTACAAACAGTCTGTACAGAAGTCAACAAGATTAAAGGTGCTTTATTTGTTGTTGTTTGCTTGCTTTTAGTTTTCATTTAGGGTCTTAACTAGCAGTGCTCAGGGCTTACTCCTGGCTCTGCACTCAGGGATCACTCCTGGCAGTGCTCAGGGGACCAAATGGAATGTTGAAAATCAAACCTAAGTCTGTGAGATGCAAGGCAACTACCTTACCCACTGTACTTTCTCTCCAGCCCTAAAGGTGCAACTCTTTTTTTGGGGGAGGGGGGGCTTTAGACATTTTTTTTGATCAGCTAATTTTTTATTCTTTTTTTATTAATATATTTATTTAAGTACCATGATTACAAACATGTTTGTTATTTTAAAAAACAAACAAAAAATATACCCCTTCCACCAGTGTAACCTTCCCACTACCAACGCCCCTCCACTTCCTTCCTCCTCCACCTCTTGCCTGTATTCAAGACAGGCATTCTATTTCTCTCACTCACTACCATTAGCATAATAGTTGCTGGTGTAGTTATTTCTCTAACTGCATTCACCAGTCTTTGTGGTAAGCTTCATATCATGGGCTGATCCTTTCCAACCTTACCCCTATTGTCTCTAGCTATTATTACTGTACTATCTTTTATTTTTCTTAAATTCCACAAATGAGTGAGACTATTCAGTGTCTGTCTCTCTACCTCTGACTCATTTAACTCAGTGTAATAGATTTCATGTGTAATTATTTTGCTCAGGAGCACAGAGAAGAATAAAGGGAAAGGAAGATCAAGGGCCACAGATGTAGTACAGTGGGTAGGGTGCTTTGTGGTCAACCAGTGTTTGATCCTTGACACCACATAGTGTGCTATCTCTCCAGGCCCAAATCATCTGATTATTTTTCTAATCTGAGTGCCAGAATTTTACCTTATATTTGCCAAGGAAGAGCCACCAGGCTCAGGTATACAAAGCAATACTTTTGAAAGCAAGCAGTTCCTCGCTCTAGTATGAAAAAATTCAATGCTCATAATAAATATCTTCATGGTAACTGGTATAAAATATGAAACTCTGGGGGCCAGATAGATAGTACAGTGGTAGGACATTTGCCTTGCACACAGCCAACTCAGTACAAACAGTGGTTCAATTTTTGGTTTCCTATATGGTTCCCCGAGCCTGCCAGGGGCGTTGTTGTTGTTGTTATTATTGTTGTTGTTTTGGAGCCACACCCGGTGACGCTCAGGGGTTACTCCTGGCTATGCGCTCAGAAATCACTCCTGGCTTGGGGGAATCATATGGGACACCGGGGATCAAACCTAGGTCCAACCTGGATCAGCCTCATGAAAGGCAAACACCCTACCACTGTGCTATCTCTTTGGCCCAGGAGCGATTTTTGAGTGCAGAGCCTGGAGTAACCTCTGAGCGCTGCCAGTGACCCTCCCCTGCAAAAAAAGAAAATCATTCATCAGGTCTAAATCAAATTTTATTTCCTCACTGAGCAGAGTCCTTCAACATTATTTTTGTCTCTTCTTTTCCATAGTAACAGAATTCAATCCTTTTGTTGTTTCCCTAATTTTTCTACCTTGGAATTATTGCTTCTTCATTTTGGAAATCCTAATACCAAGTTCTGCATCTCTATAATCAATAACCCGTTATTGATTGTAGCAGTACAATCAATGTTTAATAGAAGGCCAAGGAGATAGCTCAATGAGTTGAACACAGGTTTTGCATATGGGAGGCCAGGACTGTATTCTTGGCACTTCATGTTTTCCCCAAACATCATTAGAAGTGACCATCCGGGGCCGGAGAGATAGCATGGAGGTAAGGCGTTTGTCTTTCATGCAGGAGGTCATCGGTTCGAATCCCGGCGCCCCATATGGTCCCCTGTGCCTGCCGGGAGCAATTTCTGAGCCTGGAGCCAGAAATAACCCCTGAGCACTGCCAGGTGTGACCCAAAAACCACAAAAAAAAAAAAAAAAAGAAGCGACCATCCCAGAACAGAACGATGATAGCCTCCTGAGCACTTCTTGTTTTTTTGTGGGTTTTTTTTTGTGTGTTTTTGTTTTGTTTTGTTTTTGGATTTTGGGTCACATCCAGCAGTGCTCAGGGGTTACTCCTGGCTCTACGCTCAGAAATCGCTCCTGGCAGGCTCGGGGGACCATATGGGATGCCAGGATTCGAAGCAGCATCCTTCTGCATGGAAGGCAAACACTCTACCTTTATGCTATCTCTCCTAAGTACTTCTATGCATGTCCCCAAGACATAAAATTAACCTCTATGATGGCCTACAAATGTGTTTGTAGTTTTCATCTTTTCGTTAAATTCAGAGCAACTTTTATTTATTCATTCATTCTTTTATTAGTGATTATCTAAAACATGTTAGGAATTCAGGATAAATGGCAATCCCTTTACCAGAATTTCTCTAATCTCTTTAAGATGACTGAGTTTGGTCCTTGCGCTGAACCTCGGATGGAGCCTGGGATATGGTCTTTCGTTATGTTTCCAGAAGACCCATTCAGTTGCAATTGCCTCAGTCAGGTCTCTGGAATTAGAGGTCATGATTGTTGTGCAGGACGTAGACCAAATCCTATACGAGGGCTTTCTTGTTGGTCCCAGAATACATACTGCCCGGTCATGGTTCTATCAGCCAGTCATCTGTAGATCACGTTCTTGGCTTTTGCACAGCCCACAGTGTGATAAGTCTTCTGATTTTGTTTTATCATTCGTTGGTAAGGTAGGATAACCTGTTCTTATGTCCATTTGTTCCCAATTTCCTTGTTGTCAGGATATCATATTAGAAGTGGCACATGTTGGAGTTCGAGTAGTATTCAGGATGTCCCAGATGGGATTTGGTTCCTGTAGCTGTTGTGAAGAACTGTGTCGTTTCTATGTCTGGGGTTCAGGGTTCAAGTCTGGACGGTCGCTGTCTAATCTCCTAGAGTCTAAAATGGATCCACATGACATATTTTCAAGGTGGGAGATTCCCCTGTGTTGTAAATAAGTATGAGTTCTTATCCCTAGTAGATAAGAGCTTGTTTATATACGTGAGATTTCCCCTTTTTTAGTGTGCCTTTGCAGGAAGAAATGGTGCTTCCTTATATTGCAGGTGCATTTGGGGGTGAAAAGAGAAGAACAGAGAAACAAGTCACACACCCAAAAAACATAAAAATAGAAATAAAAATAATATATTTGCTCACATATGAATAGTGAAAAATGATTTTAAGTAAAATGAAATAAAAAATAAAGAGGTAGTGTTATACAGGTCTTATACTTATGATGGAAGTATAGGTTTCCCCGTTGCCTTTTGAGATTTTCTTGTGGGGTGTGGGTTCTCAGAGGTTCAGTGCAAGGACCAAGACCACCAACCACAGAAGACAGATTAAAATGACACATAGAAAACAGAACTTCTAAAATCACAAAGAAAGACTTCATCATAAGTTCCATTCCTTGACCTGTGCACAGACCTCTAAATCTAGAGGTCTGTTTTAATCGTCCAGATCGGAGCAGAAGTCTTCCATATGCCACAAAAGCACCAAGGGGAGAGTAAATGAACTTGACAGAAGTCTATAGAAAATTCCATGACAGGGGCTGGAGAGATAGCATGGAGGTAAGGTGTTTGCCTTTCATGCAGGAGGTCTTCGGTTCGAATCCCGGCGTCCCATATGGTCCCCGTGCCTGCCAGGAGCAATTTCTGAGCCTGGAGCCAGGAATAACCCCTGAGCACTGTTGGGTGTGACCCAAAAACCACAAAAGAAAAAAAAAAAAGAAAATCCCATGACAGGGATTGTTGGACTGTTCTTATGGCCCCCATATGAGCGGACAATGCCACGTGGCATTGTTCCTTGTTTGCATAGGCACATTAAAATGGGGAAATACTATACATACAAATAAGTTCTTATCTATTAGAGATCGGAACACACAAATCTCATAGTGCAATGGGGCCTTACACCCTGAACATAGATATAATGGCCTGGCACAGGCCTCAGAAGAATGGGCATCCTCCATTCACCCCTGAACCAGGGAAGGTATCTACGAAATATCCAAGATTTTTGTATAACAACACCTGGAAGCAATCCTCTACCAGGAAGACACTACCATGGTGTAGTGTACCTATCTGAGACCCTGGATCTAGGTGTAGCTACCTGAGACCCACCCATTTCTGGGAGGGGTCTTGGGAACTGAATATTAGGTGTAACCTTACCTGCAAAACCCCGCCCATTCCTGGGAGGGGTCTTGGAATAGGTGGATAAACCCTGGAGCCAGGGGATTAGGGCCCTTTCGGCCCTGCTGAGCTCTCTGGCTTCTGGGTCTCTGCCTCTTTTGGTCTTGGACCAGGATGGTGGCCAAAGGGAAGATGGCTGAAAGGAATTAAGATGCAGGGTAGCCTAGTATGGCTGAATGCTTGAAAGGTTATGAAATAGGCCACACACATGTGGTGAATAGGCATGAATAAAGCTGATGGTTCCTGATGCCTGCCTGTGAGTGAGTGATTTCAACACCACGGCTCTGACATCGACCTGCTCAAAAGAGACTTCCCTTAACACTAAGAAGACTTGACAACAATGACGACCTGCTTACAGGACAGGGTTCTCTGCATTGCCCTTTAACTGTGAGGTGAAACGAGAGGACGCTCTGCACCATCCTGACTGCAATGTAGGATATGCAGATTCCAGGATCTTTAATACAGAAACATGATACAAACAACAGAGACTGTGTGAAAAATAAGTGTATTGGCACTACAGACAATGACCTGGATTGGACAAACTAGTTTGCCTGGAGCCTAGAGTTGGTCTTATGCCAGGAAACTTCAGGGGTAAGGGTCTCCTTGTATTTAGGCCAAAGCTTTTCCGTTCCATGTCCCTCATATTTTGGTGGGCCTATGCAAACAATAATTGCCACTCTAACACCGTTTTTACTGTGCTCCTTTGACTCTAATCCTTAAGAGAAACAAACCACTTAAACTTTTGAGGTTAACTTAAACTAATATGCATGTGCATGGAAATGTAAAAAAGTACTTTGCCTTCAATGTTTAAGGAGTTACATAAGTTTTATGGCTTTAGATTGCTTTGTGTGCTGCTAAGAAATATTATGTACTATAATCTGGGGGCTTGAGGGACAAAGCAATTGTACATAGGTTCTGTTTTATTTTTCTTAATGTTCTTTGGCTGAAAGTTCAAAGTTAAGATATCAGCAATAGGACTACTGAGAATTCTGTTTATGGGTGATTGTCCTTCCACTGTAACTTTACCTTGTCCTCTTTCTTTGCATCTTTGTTCTCATAATTAAAAATAAAAAATTAATTAAAAAATTAAAGAAAATCCCATGACAATATATTCCAAGGGTGGAGAAACCCTGTATCTCTTAGGCCAAGGGGATTCCCGTTTCAGATGACCCCAATATTTACTGTGCCTATGCAGGGTGGGGGGAGAGACAAAAAGCACTAAATAGGGGCCGGTGAGGTGGCGCTAGAGGTAAGGTGTCTGCCTTGCAAGCGCTAGCCAAGGAAGGACCACGGTTCTATCCCTGGCGTCCCACATGGTCCCCCCAAGCCAGCGACTTCTGAGTGCTTAGCCAGGAGTAACCCCTGAGGATCAAACAGTTGTGGCCCAAAAAACCAAAAAAAAAAAAAAAGGCACTAAATAATCCCCCTTTTTTTTTTAAATCTAGTTTTTGTCGATTTCTTTGTTTTGGGGTGGATATTGTAGTAGTTGTCCATTTTTTTAATTTATATATTTACTTTTTCTTTCTTCTTTTCGCTTCTTCCTTTATGCGCCTTGTCATATTTTCTATCTCATGACCATGGCAATTATGTGGTGCATATTTTTATTGCTGTACTGCTCACTGGATATCTTATTTGATTCCTTTTTTTGAACTGTTGTGGTGTTTCACCTTCTTTTTTTCCCCTTCATCTTTCAAAATAAGAAGGAGAGCCTCTTGTATGACTCTGCTCATAGTCGGCGTAGTCGATTTTTACCCCATTATATTACTTTTCTCTTCCTCAAACAAAACCACATAACTTGAGCTTTCTAGTCCCACCTCCCAATTAGAGGGGGCAGTAATGGAGGCACCAAGACCAAAGAGTTATAAGACCACTAAGTAATAAACTAGACACAGAAGGGACCAAGCATTCTAGCAGCCCCTGGGGGGAGAGTGGAGGATATGGGAGGCAGGATGGGAGTGGATATGGGAGGAGGACAATTCGGTGGTGGGAATTTCCCTGACTCAATGTAAATATGTACCTGGAATATTACTGTGAACGATATGTAAGCCACTATAATTAAAATAAAAATTATATTAAAAAATGGGCCCGGAGAGATAGCACAGCGGCGTTTGCCTTGCAAGCAGCCGATCCAGGACCAAAGGTGGTTGGTTCGAATCCCGGTGTCCCAGATGGTCCCCCGTGCCTGCCAGGAGCTATTTCTGAGCAGACAGCCAGGAGTAACCCCTGAGCATTGCTGGGTGTGACCCAAAAACCAAATAAAAAATTATATTAAAAAAAGAAATATTTCATTGTATCTGATGTTATACAGATTAAATATATGAAAGACAAAAAAAAAAAAAGATGACTGAGTTTCAGGCTAGAACAATAGTGCAGCAGGTAGGAGACTTGCTTTGCAAAAAACACTCCAGGTTCGATCCCTAGCATCCCATATGGTCCTCTAAGCTCTGTCACAAGTGTTCCTGAGCGCAAAGCCAGAAGTAACCCCTGAGTACTGCCAGGTGTGACCTGCACCCTCCTACTTCCTCCCCCCAAAAATGATTGTGTTTCTAGTATAGCAACAACAATGGAAACTGTGGCCTGAGCTTCAAGGGTTGCTATTGGAAGAGGTGAGTAAACAGTTTCTAAGTGATTTCCTGGCGCCCAGTTTGGGACGGTAACAAGTGACAAGCAGCATAGGAGGGATTCACAGTTTTATTGATGAGACTCAGAGAAGGGCTCCGTAAACATGTTTTTTAGAGAAGAGGCTCTGAAGACTAAGGAGCAATAGTAAAGCAGAGGGTATGGGAAAACAGATAAATGAGAACATTGCCTTCAGTTTAAAAAGCTGTTTATGCAGGGGTGGGGGAACAGAGAGATATCATGGAGGCAAGACATTTGCCTTGCATGCAGAAGGACAGTGGTTCGAATCCCTGCATCCCATATGGTCCCCTGAGCCTGCCAGGAGCGATTTCTGAGCATAGAGCCAGGAGTAATCCCTGAGCACTGCCGGGTGTGACCCAAAACCCAAAAAATAAAATTAAAATAAAACAGCTGATTATGAAGCCAGAGAGATAGAACAGACAGTGTTTGATCCTCACTTAGAAAATACTCTATTTTCTTTGCCTTTCATGCAGAAGGTCATCGGTTCGAATCCTGGCGTCCCATATGGTCCCCCGTGCCTGCCAGGAGCAATTTCTGAGCATGGAGCCAGGAGTAGCCCCTGAGCACTGCCGGGTGTGACCCAAAAACCACACACACACACACACACACACACACACACACACACACATACACACACAAAATATTCTATTTTCTCCTCAGCCCACAAGAAGTGATCCCTGAGAGCAAAACCAGAGCTCTGCCAGGTGTAGCCCAAATACCAAAAGATATCTTTTGAGATACAGTCAAAAATATAGAGAGGAGGGTGGAGAAAAATTATAGAGAAATATTTAGTCCCTTGGATGAATAAAGAAGAAAAAAGTTAATAAACAAAGCACTGCTTTTAAGAAGTCAGGGAAAATATCAAAATAAAGAACCCAAAGAATAAAGAAGAGGGTGACAATTCAAAGGGCAGAAAACATGCTCTTGAGGAGGTGACCTACCTTCGTTCCCCACACAACATACATGTTTGCTTCCCTCCTAAATGCTAAGCTTAGAAAAATTGTTTGTTTTGCTTTAGGGCTGCGCCCAGAGATGCTCAGGGGTTACTTCTGGCTCTGCACTTAAGAATCATTCCTGGAGGTGCTGGGAGACATGTTGGATCTCTGGGATGAAACCCAGGTTATCTGTGTGCAAGGCAATTAATTGCTTTCGCTGCTGTAGTGTCTCTCCAGCCCCAAGCTGTTTTCTTGTAAGGACTATTGGTACAAAAATCATAGCCTCACTCAAAAAACTAGCATGTCGTGCCTCCATCTTCACACTTCATCTGCTATGACTCTGTCTTTGAGCCCAACCAGGATTTGCTGGGCAAGAGACACTTCCATGGCTGTGGACACGGCGTGTCCCAGGTTCCTGGGGGCACACTATCAGTCCGCTGTCATTGTCACAGTCACTGTCAGTCCCAATGACATTTGTCTTACAAGCCCTCCAGGAGGTCTGTGAGGCCTCACAGGACTGATTTTCTCAGCACATCTGGCAAAACTCTTGCCTCAGCTTGCCCTGAGGTAAGGCCCTGCGTGATCTCATGCCCCACCTGCTCTTTTGCTGTGCCTTGACTCAGTTGTGGAGCTGAGTCCCTGGTTTTCACCAAAACCTCAGCCACCTAGGGCCTTTTTATCTTTAGAGCTTGATAGAAGCTTTGAAGAGGCTGTGGGAAGGGCCCGTGACACGGCAGCAGCGTCCGCTCAGTGACATTGCGCACGAGATACTCTTCTTAATCCTCATTTTAGAAACATCATCACCCGGGCCCGGAGAGATAGCACAGCGGCATTTGCCTTGCAAGCAGCCGATCCAGGACCAAAGGTGGTTGGTTCGAATCCCGGTGTCCCAGATGGTCCCCCTGTGCCTGCCAGGAGCTATTTCTGAGCAGACAGCCAGGAATAACCCCTGAGCACCGCTGGGTGTGACCCAAAAACCAAAAACAAACAAACAAACAAACAAACAAAAAAAGAAGCATCATCACCCTTCTTCGGTCAGGCCCACACTCACCACAGCCTCCTCATCATTTCTTTTTATTGTTGTTGTTGGTTTTTTTGTTTGTATGTTTGCTCGTTTTTTTTTTTTTTTGGGGGGGGGGGGGCCACACCTGGCAGTGCTCAGAGGTGACTCCTGATTCTGCACTCAGAAATCATTCCTGATAGGCTCAGGTCAGCTGTATGCAAGCAAATGCCCTACCGGTGTGCTATCACTCCGGCCCCCATTTCTAGATTAAACTCTTGCCATCATATGCCTGAATTAATTTCTACTCTCCTTTCCTCTCTGGCTCCCTCCTGAGGAAGGGGCCCTGCAAGCCAGGAGGTGCCCGTGGATAAAGGAGAAAGCAGCAAAGTCAGGTAGGTGGTCCTGAGCATTCCTGAGGGGTGCCCTGCCTCTGTCATCTCTGGGCTGGGAAATGCAGTAGAATTCCCATATCTAAATGAGATTTTAGTAGAAGTTTTTATTTATTTCCCCCACAGTCCTTTGGGTCCAGCAGGCTCAACTTTTTTTTTTTTACAACTAAGGAAAAATTCCACAGTGAAAGTAGACCATGCTGATGAAAGGGTTGATGTTTATAAAATGGGCTGAAGCGACAATACAGCAGATAGGAGATTTACCTGGCATGTGACCAATCCAGGTTCAATCCCTAGTACCACATTGGGACCCCCAAGTCCCACTACCAACGATCTCTGAGCACAGGACTAAGATCTAAGCATCACCAGATGTGGCAAAAAATAATATTAGATGTGGCAAAAAAAAAAAAATTAGAAGGCCAAGCACCATGCAGAATGGAAACTTGTGCATGTAGCTCTCCAGGGGGCCCAGGAGCCAGCCATGGAGTGGGACATGGGAGGATGAATCCCTGAAACTACAGTAACATGAGGCAACAGCATGACATTAGCATGACAGTAGCATGAGGCGGCCAAGATTCCAACAGACCCCACTCAGCCTGAGTTTTGGAGAAAGTGCAACGTTTCTGGAGAAGGCAAGAAGGCGAGAGAGGAGCTACTTAGGGTGCCCTCCACTGAAAAATGAAGTCACCCTGTCTGAGATTACAATGTCATCAAAGAAGGGGCGAAGGAAGAGAAAGGCTAGACGGACTCGGATGAAGTGTCTGCTTTCCCAGAGTGCTCGGATCTCAAAGGAAAAGTTTTGTTCTAGAAGGATCTTGACTACTGACACTTGTGTCTGTCTCGCTAACACTTGTGGGAGGGAACAGCCCCCCTGGTGCAAGTAAACGTCTCAGAAACGTTTGTTTTTTATTTTTGCTAGTCGACGTCCTTACTTCCTCCAAATGACTCAGCACGTTTATTGCAAAGTGTTACCCACTTTATTCTATTCTATCATATATTTGTTTTAAGTGGCTATGGTACGGATGACGGCTCTGGTTCGTTGTTTTTTGAGTTTTATTTCTGACTAGAGTGATAATACAGCAGGTAGATAGAGCATTTGTCTTGCAAGTGGCTGACCTGGGTTCAATCCCCAAGCCTACCAGGGTTGATCCCTAAGTGCAGAGCCAGGAGCAAGCCCTGAGCACTGCTGAATGTGACGGCCCAAAAACCCTGTATTTCTTTCTTAGACTATTGAGTTTGCGTGCTTATTTTGAGTAGGAAGGTCACATCTGGAGGTTCTCAGGACTTAGACCTGGGTTTATATTCATGGATCACTCCTGGCAGGGACCCAGGGACCATATTTGGTGCTAGGGATCAAATTTAGATTGGCTGTATGCAAGACAAGTGCCCTTCCTGATGTCTTGTTTCTCCATCTGTATTTGCTCCTTTTTCTTTTGGTTTTGTGGGCACAGCTAGCAGTGCTTGGGCAGACAACCCCTGCCGTGCTCTGGGGACCATAAAGTAACAAACCAAGAATCCTGCATACAAAGCCAGGGCTCCAGTCTCCTTTTTTTGTTTTTTTGTTTTTTCGTTTTTTTGTTTTTTGGGTCACACCCAGCAGTGCTCAGGGGTTACTCCTGGCTCCAGGCTCAGAAATTGCTCCTGGCAGGCATGGGGGACCATATGGGACTCCAGGATTCGAACTGATAACCTCCTACATGAAAGGCAAACATCTTACCTTCATGCTATCTCTCCGGCCCCAGGGCTCCAGTCTCTTAAGCCATCTCTCTGATACCTTTGGCTTGTTTCTGTTTTTTGTTGTTGTTTGTTTTTGGGTCACACCCCGTGACACTCAGGGATTACTCCTGTCTCTGTACTCAGAAATCGCTCCTGGTAGCTCAGGAGACCAGAGGGGATGCTGGGGATCGAACCTGGGTCTGTCCTATGTTGGTCACATGCAAGGCAAGCACCCTGTTTAGGCCCCCATTAACTTGTTTTTAAAGGTTAGATGACAGAGCCTGGAGTGATTCCCTCTCTGCCCCACCCCCAAATCTTTGGACCACATCTGGCAATGCTCAGGGCTTACTCTTGGCTCTTTGCACAAGGATTATACCTGGTGGGCCCAGGAGACCATAGGGGTATCAAAGATCAAGCCTGAGTTAGCTGTGTATAAGGCAAGTGTCCTACACACTCTCTCCATCCTCAATTTTTTTTTTTTTGTGGGAGGCATTACATGCAGCAATGCTCAGGGATCACTTGTGGCTCTGCACTCAAAAATTATTCCCAGTAGTGCTCTGGGAACCATATGGGATGCCAGGGATTGAACCCAACCAGACATGTGTAAAGCAAACATCTTACCCACTGCACTATCTCTCCAGCACCTCTAACCCCCAATTTTTTAAAAAATAAAATAGTAAAACTGAAAAATAAATAAATAAATAAATAAATAAATAAATAAATAAATAAAGGTTAGATGACCTCTGTCTCTCTCTGTTCACATGCTCCTTTCGAAGAGTTTTGACAAGTACAGCCATCCTGGATGTGGATGCTATAAATGCCTACACCACCCAGAAGCCTTTGTCTACTGCTGCATGTCTCCCCTGGCTCCTGTGAGGGTTGGTTGTTCCCTTCCCCCAGAGAACGACTCTTGATTGGAATTAAGTAAATTATTTTCTGACATGGAAACACCATGGGACGCTTTGTGAAATCAGGCTGAGGCAGAAAAAAAAAAAGCTGTTAGAATTCACGTGTCACTGAGATCGCAGACACTATACTAGTTTTTTGTCTTCTCAAACCCAGGGCCTCACGCATGCAAAGCAGTGATTCACTGGAATAATCTCTGGCAGAGATAGTAATCTCGGGCTCCCTGGGACATCTTTTTAGATGTGTCCGGGAGGGTTTCTGAAAGAGATGAATAAAGGAATTAGTAACCTAATTCACACAGATAATCCCTGCTCCTATGGAAAGCTAGCAGTTGAAGACTGAAATGGAAGAAATAGAGATAGATAGGTAGAGATAAATAGAGAGATAAGAGAGAGAAAGTTCTGTTTTCCAAACAGCCTTTATTTTTTAATATCTTTATTTAAGCACTATGATTGCAAACATGCTTGTAGTTGGGTTTGTTATAAAAAAAAAAATACCCCCTTCACAAGTGCAGCCTTCCCATCACCAATGCCCCCATCTCCCTCCTCCAGTACCCCCTGCATGTATTCGAGATGCATTCTATTTCTCTCACTCACTACCACTGTCATGATAGTTGTTAGTGTAGTTATTTCTCTAACTGCATTCACCACTCTTTGTGGTAAGCTTCATATCATGAGCTGATCCTTCTGGCCCTCATCTCTATTGTCTCTGGGTATTTTTACAATAATGTCTTTTATTTTTCTTAAATCCCACAGATGAGTGAGACTATCTTGTGTCTATCTCTCTCCCCCTGATTTATTTCACTCAGCATAATAGTTTCCATGTACAGGAAAATTTCATAACTTCATGAAGTCATTGATATCATTCTTTTCTCTGACTTCAAATTGAAACATCAATGCTATGTTTCAGATCTTTCAGCCTTGAACTTCCTCAGTTCTCTGGGTCTCCACTCGCTCATCCTATACACCTTGGAACTGGACAGACTTCATGACTGCCTGGGCCAGTTTTCAATAATTATGTATGTATGTAAGGAAGATTTAAAATGAAATTTTCTTCTTTTAATTACTTAATAGTGCCTAACCTGGCAATGCTCAGGTGGTTGTGAGTGAAATGCCAACGAGTCAAATTCGGGTCCTCAAACTTGCTGGCCATGAACTTTGCCACTTGAGTTTTCTCCCCTAACTTAGCTTTGCCTTTCAAGCTGTTTTCCATTTTTCTCTACGGAGAAAAGTAAGTCATGAGCCAACTCCTTGAGTGTGAGGCTCTCCAGTTGCTCGAAACAAGTTGTTGATGAGAACCCTTGTTTCCTCACTGATTTATTTTGGCACCTTGTTAACAATCAACCGAGTAGAAGCACAGACAGGGTTTTGTTGCTGTTGTTTTGCTTTGTTCTATTCCTTTGATCTACGACTCTTCTTACGCCATACCACATTGTTGTGATGGTAATAACTCTGTAGTAAGTCTTAAACTTGGAAAATGTGACTCCTCCACTTAGTTCTTTCTCAAGATGGTTTTAATTCTTTTTGTTCCCTATCATTTCCATAGAGACTCCATTGAAAAAGGCTGGGATAGGGCCAGAGAGATAATACAGTTAGTGGGATGTGAAATCACCATTGTGTCCTATCCCCTAACAGCAGGTGAACGAGTTTGAATCAGGGTCGCGCATGAAATAATCCAAACCAGGCTGAGGGTGAAACCTGTGTAGTCTGGCAGTCTTCTACCTCATATGGAGAGCCAACTGCCTGCTAGAACTGCTGTTTTACTGAACACAGAGACCACTGGGTGGGGCAGTAAGGAGAGTGTAAGGACAGATAGCTCAAGCTATCCTGAGCCAGTTCCACCCAGGTTTACAAGTAGGTCAATCTCTGTTTTGAAGTAAATCCAAAGGAACCAGGGATGATCTTTTAAGTAAAATAAGGGGTAACCTAACAGTGGGTAATTGCCTTGCACACAGCCAGCCCAGATTCAATATCCCCTGACACCCTATATGGCCTCTCAAGCCCACCAA